>NC_056741.1:432197799-432395165 GCF_019279795.1 Protopterus annectens | reverse complement strand
AAAACATAGTACAGTTGTGTACATTTACTATAAATGTAGATGTTCAAGTGTATTCACTGTTGCAGTCCTGGTTACCCTCCTTCCAGCCCCTAACTTCTTTTGACTATACCTCTACTTTCCTTTACTATGCTTAAAAGCTTTTTGGTGTTATTTGCTTTTTTGTTGGCGGTATGCCATTGTATTTTAACATTTAATTTCTTCCCATTAGGGGGGCACCTGATATCTTGGGCAAGAAAAACTGATGTAATGTTATTGGCTACATGTTTTATACCCCTGGCGTCATGGAAGAAGAGACAGCAACCAACATAGGACCCAAGACTTTAATCAGGCCACTGAGGGCTACCTGCAAGCAGATAACCCAAATGTAATGACTGCAACAGTGAATACACTCCAACATCTACATTTATGATAAGTGTACACAACTGTACTTTTGCTTCCTCGGGGGGAGCATGAATGATGTTACTTGTCATAATGGACACTGCCTTTCACATTAGTGTTTGGTACCTTCAAAGGAAGCATTCAGTCAACTGAGTCAATGTCATTTCCCTTAGGTGATGCTGCTGTTTGGATTTTTATGTTTGTGAAAAGTATTTTCCAGGATTCTAGTCGAGAGGCTTTTGAAACCAAAGAACTTCTGCAGTTCCCATTCTTGGATGACTGGATTCTGGAGGTTCTGTCCAAGTGTTTGTAATCATTGTCTGGCAGGAGTTCTCTTTAGTTCTGTCTTAGAGAACTCTATTATGGTGGAGATGAAATTCTCTGTCTGTCATTCCTGCCTATGCAGAGAGTCTGGGAATTCATGCGCTTGCCATCCTGTCTGAGGGAACAGAAGTTTGTAAGGACTCGTGCCCTTCTGCTCCTTTTGAGTGGCTTGGTAGCCACCATCTTCACTACTTGTTTGCTTATCTTCATGCTAGATAACTAAGTGGATGGTGAGGTGACAGAGGATGCAGTTGTCTAACACTTGTGTAGCTTATGTCAAACCCCTGTGGTGGATTTTTCCATTAGTCTGTGAGGTTTTCCCTCCTTGCCACAGACTATTCTTTATTTCTGACAGCGTATTCTTCACTGGTGTGTTGGGGAGACCACTTGGAGTCCCTCGTGATGAATGGTGATTGGAGCCCTTATGACAAGATTGCATACAGACCTGCACAGAAATGCGTGGTATATCTTGCTTCGAAAGTTGCCTGTAGTTGGAGTTGCTAATGAAGCCCATTATTCAGTTGTCAGATAGTTAGACTGTGTTATGTATTGTAAATAAACAAGGTGCTATGCACATCTGCTCCCTGTACAGATAGGTGATGCTAATCTAACTCTGAGCTTTGATCAGGGTATCATTGTCGCCTGCTTGGAAAGTAGATGGGCAGACACACTGCAAAAGATGTAGTTCCATTGTTTTACTGGAGCTAAAGATAACAGACATGTTTGCTGAAGATAATCTTGGAGCGAGTCCCTCTTGATAGATTTCTGCAGCAGAAGAAATACCTCATGTCCTTCAAGGATGCATCTGCAGTCATCACATATGGGTTGTCCTGCCTCAGGCAGCCCTTCGGTCGGCCGGATTCCAGAGTCTGGGTCTGGCCTCGTCTGATGTCGCACTTTCCCCGACGTCAGAGCGTCTGGGGTATAAAAGCATCAGCCGACGCCATTTTCCTCAGTCTTTCTTGCCGCGTGGTGCCCGAAGCAGAAGCAGTTCGCAAGTGCCGGTCGGCCAGCTCCTGTGATTCAGCTACCGAAGACTTCGAAAAAGCTAAGTACCCCGTTGGGGACTCTTTCTTGCCTCAGCCGATATCAGATAAAGTTAATAATTGTTTAACTTGTGGGAAACAAATACCTCATAAGGAATTCCACTCTTACTGCCTCCCCTGCCTAGGCCCAGACCATGACATCTCGGCCTGTTCAGCCTGTGGTTCCTTCAACCAACGAACTCTTGGATGTCGGTCGGAGTTTGCAGAGGAATTCTTTGGGGCTAGTTTTGCTTACAAGATGCCGTCGGAGACTCCGACTTCGCATTTAGTTAAGAAACTGAAGGACAAGGACCGATACACGCGGGCCGCGGTTTCGGCTGAAACCACGGTCAGGCCTACCGCGAGTGTCTCAGTCTCGGCTGAAACAGAGTCCTTGGTACTTCCGATTACCGAAACCGCACAACCGACTACCTCGGCCCCGGAGGCCCCGGCCAAGTCGGTGATTGAATTACCTTCTGAAACTGGTGTCCAGGAACCTTCCGACACCATTCCTTTAGACAAGTCTACTCCTGCATGTGGTGCAGCCAGACCTCCTGCATCCATGTCCATTAAGGCTTTCTCTAGGGCTAAAGCTGCTAAACTTACTAAAGCTTTGCCTCCCAAGGTTACCTCTCAGAGACCTTCTACTGGCTCATAGATTCTTAGCTTAGCAGAAGATCTTATCTCCTTAATTAGAGGTTCTCAACCTCATCCGGACAGGGGCTCTCAACCACCTCCAGACAAAAGGCCCAGGGTTGAGCCCTCTGACCCCCACTCCTCAGATGAGTCCACTGATGGCTCTACTCTGTCAGACCACCAGGAGGAGGCTTATTCAGCCTACGAGGATTCTGATGCTGAAGATTCTATTCCCTCGGCCTCCCCTCCTGAAGAGTTTTCCTTTGGAGAGACATTACACTCTGAGAGAACATTTTCAATGGCAGGGTCAGGAATTCTCTGATTCTAGAAAGGACCTTTTTACATTTACCTCAGCATAGGCCTTTAGGTATACCTCCTGTTTTGAATGTTATTGATGATGTGTACTCTGATGCTAGTACAGCCCCTGACTCTCTCCCTCCGGCTCCTGCCAAACCTGATAGGTACTACAGGGTCCCGGACTCACATCTACACCTGTACAAGGCCCACTGCTGATCCAGAAACTATTTCCCAGGGCCCAAAAGGGGTTGCAGCTGCCACTGCTAGAAATCCCCTACCCTCTGAAAGGGAGTCCAGAGCTTTAGAGAGATGGGGTAAGAAAGTGTATACTTCTGCAACTCTTTCCATGAGGGCATTAAATTGTCAATTTCATATGATACAGTACCAAGAGTATTTGTTAGACGAATTGCATAAGAAACTGTCTTCTTCTGAACCCGTTGATCGCAAATGCCTTCAGGATCTGGTACATAACTCCCAGCAGGTTAGTAACCATTTCTTGCAGTGTGGTTATGATGCATTGGAAGCTTCATGTAGGTCAGCTATGACAGGTGCAGTCATACGTAGGCATGCCTGGCTGAAGGAACAATCTCTGCCAGACCATGTTAAAGCTAAGTTTTTGGATGCTCCTATGGAAAAGCAAAAATTATTTGGTTCCACGGCTCAAGAGGTCTTAAAGAAATTTGAAGAAAAGGCAAAATCTGTGCAAACTATCAAAGACTTTCTGCAAGTCCAGCCACCGAGATTCAGCAGAAATTGGCCTAAGAATTGGTCCTGTCCGGACTCAGACAGATCTCAGAGAGGCAGGAATAGGCGTGCCAGAGGTAGAGGGCAAGCTAGAGGCTCCTACAGAGGCCGTCAATGGCAGCCTCCCAACCAGAGAGGTAGTGCAGGAACTACAACTGCTACACCAGGACAGACTCAATGACTTTGTTTTGACTCCGCCGACCAGGGCTCAATTAGAAGCACCTTTGGGCGGAAAGCTTTCTTTATTTTCAAAAAATTGGCACAGCATTACAAGGGACACATGGACACTGCAAATAATAGACAAAGGATACAGGTTCCATTTCCACACATTGCCAAAAGAAAAGGCATGCCAGACCTGCCACCAAATCAGAGGGCAGAGGCTTTGAAACAAATTTCCAACTTAATACAAATGAAAGCTATAGAAAAGGTACCTCTTTCAGAACAAGGCCAAGGATTTTACTCCAGATTATTCCTTGTTCCAAGAAAAGAAAATCAATGGAGGCCTATTCTCGACTTGTCCGCACTGAATACTTACCTCATTGTGCCAAAATTCAAAATGCTGACTCTACAGCAACTCCTTCCCATGCTGGGCAAGGGGTCTTGGCTGGTGACTCTAGACCTCAAGGAGGCATACCTGCATGTCCCTATCAGACAAAGTTGCAGAAGACACCTCAGATTTCTTGCAGGGTCAGAGCATTATCAATTCTCAGCATTGCCCTTTGGCTTATCTACTGCACCCAGAGTATTCACGAAATGCCTGGCATCAGTAATTGCACACTGCAGACTTCAGGGGATTCAAATTTACCCATATCTGGACGACTGCCTTATACAAGCGGATAGCAAGCAAACTTTGTTAAAGGACTTGGATTATGCCATCCACCTACTGCAGGCCTTGGGATATACAGTCAACATCCACAAATTAAGACTTGTTCCATCCCAAAGAATAACTTTTCTGGGTGCGGATCTAGACACAACCACCCAAATGGCCTTTCTCACAGAAGAAAAACAAAAACAACTACCGGATTACTTCAAGAATCTGACAAGACAAACTCAGCTGACTGCAAGGAAAATACTGCAGGCCCTGGGTTACATGGCATCTTGCATTCTTCTGATCCCACAAGCAAGGCTGCATATGAGAAAATTACAATGGTACCTAAGGAGTTTATGGGCTCAGCACAGTCACAGCTTAGAAACCTTGATCCCACTCATTCCATGCCTCCAAAAGGAATTTCTGTGGTGGGCTCAAGCCTGCCAGTCGAACAGCGGGTTGCCCTTCAGCAAGCCAAGAGCCAACCAAACCATCACTACGGACGCTTCAGACCAAGGTTGGGGAGCACACATGGAGGGCAGATGTATCCAAGGGCTATGGTCACAAAAAGAGCGGTGCATGCACATAAACCAAAAGGAAATGCTGGCAGTGATACAAGCAATCGAGGCCTTCAAACTTTTTCTTCATCAAGGCCACCTACTCATAAGGGCAGACAACACCACAGTTATGTGGTACATAAACAAGCAAGGAGGCACCCATTCCTACCCTCTTTGCAGACTGGCAATGAATCTATGGGAACTTTCCTTGAAACTCAATATACAGCTGCAGTCCCAGTTCATGCCAGGGAAAGACAATATATTGGCAGACAGCTTAAGCAGAAATATCATGGATGCACACGAATGGATGCTGCACCCCAGACATCTTCTTACCCATAACACAATCATGGGGAAGGCCGGAAATAGATCTGTTCGCCTCCCCCCACAATCATCAACTGAAGAAATTCTGCTCAAGGACATACCACCCACAAGCATGGAAAGTGGACGCTCTCTCTTTCAGCTGGAAAGCTCTAAGTGTATGCTTTTCCACCTCTCCCATTGATGACCAAGGTCTTACTGAAGATCAGGACAGAGCAGCCCAGAGTGATTCTGATAGCTCCAAACTGACCAAGACAGCACTGGTACCCACTGTTAAAGAGCATGTCACAGACGAAACCGTTGCCTCTCCCCCTATGGCCATTGCTACTGACGCAGCACAATTTCAAGACTCTGCATTCCAACCTGAAAACCTTGCAGCTAACTGCCTGGAAAATACCATGACTCCTACTCAGGATAAGCTATCCCAGAGAGTGAAGGATATTATTATGGAAGCTCAACGGTCTTCCACAAGGAAGGCATATTCAGCAAAATGGAAAAGATTTCACACTTGGAACACAACAAAGGGCCTAGATGTGATAGTGATGAACATGGCACATATACTGGAATATTTGGCAGAATTGTTCCACAATGGCCTGTCGTACTCTTCCATTAAGATACATGCCTCAGCAATTTCAGCAGAATACAATGTTAATCCACCTGTCTTCTCTCATCCTCTCCTGAGACAGTTTCTAAGAGGAATCAAAAACATCAATCCTCCAAGGAAACCACCTCTACCTACTTGGGACCTTAACTGTGTTGGAAAACTAACACTTCCTCCCTTTGAACCAGCAGCATCTGCAGATCTACAGTTTCTGTCTTGGAAAACTGCCTTCCTTCTGGCCATAACCTCAGCAAGAAGAGTATCTGAGTTACAAGCTCTAATGGCAGTACAGCCATTTCTTATCTTTCATCAGGACAGAGTTTCATTGAGAACCAATCCTACATTTATGCCAAAGGTGGTATCCAGGGTATCTTTGAACCAAGCTATTCACTTGCCTACATTCTTCCCACAACCACAAAATAAAGGGGAGAAACTTCTGCACACCCTGGACATACACAGACAGTTGCGCTACTACTTGGACAGAACTAAAAGTTACAGGAAGACTGACCAGCTGTTTTTAGCATATGCTGCTGGGGCACAAGGAAAAGCAATTTCCAAACAGACAATTTCAAAATGGATAGGAAATTGCATTCGTTTTTGTTACTCCTTTCATGGAAAAAATGTGCCAGCTGACATTAGACCTCATTCCACGAGAGCCACAGCCACCACCACAGCCTTCCTAAGAGGGGTGGCTACCAAGGACATTGTAGAAGCTGCTACATGGAGCTCCGTGCATACATTTGCCAAGCATTACAATTTACCTTTATTCTCCAGATCCAGAGCAGGCTTTGCTATGGCAGTCCTGCAGGGTATCTTAGCTACACCATATTTTACTTAGTACCTCTACCCCCAGATTGGCTATGGTATTCTACCCATATGTGATGACTGCAGATGCATCTTTGAAGGACATAGTACAGTTTTGTACCTACCATAAATGTAGATGTCCGATAGGTATGCATCTGCAGTCAGGTTTACCCTCCCTCCTTCCCCTCTGTGGTATACTTCTTGGGTACTTACCCCTCTTATAGCTAGCTGGGGGGATCTATTATGGTGTATTTGTTTGTATAGTACTGTGCATGTTTGGATTTGTTTTTGCAATGCATATCTCCAAATTTTAGCCTTCCTTAGAGGGCACCTGGCATCTGGGGCAAGAAAAACTCAGGAAAATGGCGTCGGCCGATGCTTTTATACCCCAGACACTCTGACGTCGGGGAAAGTGCGACATCAGCCGAGGCCAGACCCAGACTTTGGAATCCGGCCGACCGAAGGGCTGCCTGAGGCAGGACAACCCATATGTGATGACTGCAGATGCATACCTATCGGACATCTACATTTATGGTAGGTACAAAACTGAACTTTTCCTGTCATGGCTTTGAATTAGTATGACTGAAAATACTTGTTAGTATATGCTTCATTTCTTCAGTAGTGGTTTGCCTTTCTTCTCTTTCCTCTAATTCTGTGTGGGCTAGCAATGGCCATGTTGAAGAGAGACCATTGTTTGTCTTGCCTTTGGTAGCTGAGAAGAGTCTTGGTTCAAACTTTCAGGTTTTGGGCTGTGTTGGATTTTATACTATTACAACTGGAGGAATTGAATTGTCACCCCCAACTTCTGGTCTAACTGCTGTTCTACATCCACTGATCCCAGCAAATCTTGAAGTTGTGCAGGCTGCCAGAAGACCAAAAGGAACAGAATGTCTAGGCTTTCTTTTAGCAATGGAAAAGGTTCTCCTTCCAGTGGATGTAATGTTCTGTTCCCTCATTGAATATGTTCTGTTTCAGTCTCTTGTTCATAGGTGTATATTAGGCTAATGACCACTAAGCTCTTTATAAGCCTAGCTGTGAAACCAAAATATGACCCACAAATTTGATTTATATAGATAGTGATTTACTGACTGCCTCTAATATGACCCACAAATTTGATTTATATAGATAGTGATTTACTGACTGCCTCTGTCGAGTGACATAGGAGCCAGACCAGGGGTGAATTTCTGATTACCCATCCATTGGTCCAGGTTGCGCTTAAAAGGGGATAGAGAAAAACTCTGCTTCACATAGATGGAAAGACTGTTCCAAAGAAATGTGAATTTTCTAAGAATCCTGTATATCCAGCATGTCCCATTTATGTCACAAGCAAAATTTAGGTTTTTTTAATCTAGTAGTTCTGATGCTGTTTATTTTGTGGATGTGGAAAACGTTCATCAAAACAGCGTCCAGAGATGCACTCTATGCCAGGCAATGATCACCTCTCAGAAGTCTGTATTATACAGAGTAGAGAGAGCTTTGAGGCCATCAGTGTAGGACATTGTGTTTTCTTCTGTATTTTTTATGTAAGGGACCTTTGTAAACATTGCTGCATGTGTCTCAGGTACATACCGAAGGGGGCATTATACTCTGAGTCTGATGAGGGCCAAGTCCCATGACCTTGATTATATGTTGAGCAACATAGGATTTTCTTACTACCTTGAGCACATGCTGGTCAAAGGCTAGATTGCTATCTGCATGAATTCCCAATCCCAAGTGAATCAATTTTTAAGAGTGTTTTATTGATGACATGGTTACACAGAGTGGTAGACTTCCCAAAAGGTACAGTAATGCATTTCTTGGTGTTGAGTTTTTAAGCCATAGCTTTGGCGCCATGCATTTGTCTGTATTTGACCTTCTTCAAGGGTTTTCTCATGTTAGGACGATTCAAGTGACTGCTCCCAGTTATTTGCAGACTTGGTCAGCCAGAGGCCATTGACATTGGCTTTGACTTCTGAGGAGTAGATGCCACAGAGGAGTGGGCCCAGCATAGAGCTCTGGATTACTCCACTGGTTATCTGCCTCTTTGTGGAGGTGACATCAATGATTCTAACCTGGTTCCTATCAGTGAGCCAGCTCGCTAGCCAGAGTGTTGTAAAAAGGGTTTATACGTAGTCCTATAAGTTTGTTGACAAATACCTAAGTGGGGTATTGTATTAGAAGCCAGATCTAGGTAGGCAGCATGCATTGTTTTCCCTTCATCCATTGCCTTAGTGACTCTTCCAAGGTTTCAGAACGCATGACCTTCCCTTGACAAAGCCAAACTGGGATGGATCCAGTATCTGAAGGTCACCTTTGTCCTTGTTAATTTCCATGATTCTTTCCATGGCTTTGTAAATAAGACTAGTCAGACTAATGGGTCTGTAGTTTCCAGTATCTGTGAGAGATGACCGTTGGAGTGCTTCCTTCACATGTCACACAGTTTTTTTTCAAAACTGTAGTTAAATAATGACTTTAGGGGTTCTGATAAGTCATATTTTAGACTATTCAGGAGGCACTCTAAGATATTATCGGGGCCTACTAAGGCAGAGTTCTTGGCTTTAGTGAATAGAGCTGGTATATGCTCCCTAGTAATAATTGGAGGGGATTTTGCTTGAGGGCAGTTTTAAGGGGATAGTTGGAGGTGAGAAGGGGCTAAAGCTGGAACTGAATTTGTCTGCTAACAGGCTTGCTAGATCTCCAGGCTCTGTGAACATAGCATCATTAACCACCAGTTCAGCACATTGCTGTGTGCTGCCCTTGAGGTGTTTGACATAACCATAAGGCCTTCTACAGCTGTCTTTCATCTGGGAGGCTGTCCTAACCTCAGAGTTGGCTTTGCTTGACCTAATTAGCCCTCTTAGTTGCCTGTTTACTTTGAGAGAGTTTGCATTAATGGGAATTACCCTTCCAGACTTTTGCTATAGTTTTTATTCCTTTTGTTGTGTATCCTGTTTAATTTGAGATGCCACCAGGATGATGTGTTTCTAGGGCTAGTCCTGTGCTTGCTTCTGGTAGGTACAGCAGCCACTATGCAGTCATTAACATGGTTGTACAGAGTTTCTGAGAGCAATTCAGCGCAAGCTGCTGTTGGAGTAGCATTGACTTTTGATAGTCATTTACAAAAAGGTATTTGCCTTGTAACAGTTCCTGTTATTGGTTTTAATGGGATTACAGAGTCTATCTTGATTTCGAAGGAGACTGGTTTATGGTCGGACCTTACCAGCGAAGGTGAAGCATTGAATGTGGTGGGGGTGCAGCATTCTCCCTTATTTGTAAGCATGAGGGCCAGTATGTTGGTGCCTCTAGTGGGTGTATTCACTGTTTGATTAAGGGTGTTTGTTATTACAAAGTCCAGGAGTCTCTGTAGGATTCCCAGTCTGTAGAGGAGTAATTAGTCTCCCATGTGTAGGGTGTTATGTTGGATAGTAAGTCTCTAGTAGGTCTAAGTATACCTTGTGAGCTTCTAGAGATAAGGATGATAACCTATAGCTGGCTAGAATATGGTCAGAGATTTTGTCTTTGGTGATCTGCACGTGGAGGAACTTGAGTATACCATCCTGTTTGTCCACCTAGCTTATTATTTATGTATATTGAGGCACTTAATCCTTTAGCCCTTTTCTATTAAGCTACTGGTTTGAAAGTGTGGAAAGCATTGAAACCTTGCTCTTCCAGGGTACTGTCTCCCGCTTTAAACCATGTCTCGGTAACTGCACAGATGCCTGCATTCTCGAGAGTGAGGAAGGCTTGGGGGCAGTGTAGTTGTTTTGATCTGAAGTAGTTAACTTCATTTGGGCATCAACCTATGGGTCTTCGGATCCATATCGGATCCAAGCTGGCAGTTTCCAACAGCAGAGATCTGAGCTCCAAGCTCCTCCCCTACCCATAATCCCCTGCCAACCCTACCTGACCTCAGATCTAGTTTGCCGCAGTTGAAGCCAGCAGCTTGATCCTTGAGTTCCAGGCATTAGTCGAGAATTTTGACCCTTTTTCTTATCTTTTCTGTCAAAAAGAGTGTCGTGCGTGTGTTTAGCGTTCCCTTGTAGTTTTTCTCTTTAATTTTAAATTTAGCTTATCCCCCCCCTCGTGAGAACGTTAGGGCATGTGTCTGTGTGTGGTTGGGGCCTAGTGTGTGTGTCCTCCTTTCCAGTGATGTCTGAGGCCCCAAAGACATTTTTTTCTAAATGTACCGAGTGTGGCCATAAGCTATCCCCAGCGGATGGCCGCACTCTGTGCGTGTTGTGCCTTGGGGTTGAACACCTCTCCTCTGGATGCGCTATTTGTGCGGCGTTCAACCCCAGGGCACTTAACGACCGGAGGTCGAAGTTGATTCTGGTGGGACTTCTGCCCCTGGACTCTGCTTCGACCTCCAGTCCCCCCGTGACGCCTGTCGCAGCTGCGGCAGTACCCACGACTGCTTCCCTTCCCCTGGCCAGGAATCAACCTCCCACCTTGGGCCAGGAGGATAGGGAAGCCAGAAAAGAGAAGCATCATAAGCGGTGGGCCGAGGCTTCTACATCGGCCCCACCAGCTAAGCGGGCTTCTCCCTCCAAGACCTCTGAGCCTTCTCTTTCCCGGCTCGGGTCACCTTGCTTCTCACCGGGACCGGAGGAGGAGGAGGCCCGATCTCCCTCGAGGTCATCGAGGTGGCACTCACGTCCCGCCTCGGTGGCCTCCTCTAGCTCTACTAGAAGCCTAATGGGCGCAGATTTGGACCGGATGATGATAAGATTCCTCCAGGCCCAACTGCAGATGGGAGTGCTCTTGCCCCCCCCCTCCGGGGGGGGGAGCTCAACCCCTTTTTTCGCCCTGATCGCTCCTTCTCCAACCCACTTCCCGGGTTTGAGTCCTCGGAGCCAAGCGGTGTTAGAGCCGGGGGGGTGTCGGCACCGATAGTATTGGGAACTTTGGTGCCGACAGCGCCCTCGAGTCTGTCGGGTCCCTTTTCGGTGAATCCGAGCTCTCGGAGCTGAGAGCTGAGCTTCAGATCCAAGGGTGTCAGTCTGCCTTTGGCTCCATCCAGGTCGGAGCATACTGGCCCATCGGATCTGATAGCATCGGCTCTGACCCCGATCCACTCATCGGATCCGAGGGAGGATTTGCTCTCTGATCCCAGAGAGAGCAGCTCTCCTTCGGCTTTCGACGTGGTGGAGAGGGCTCTGTCGAGGGATTCCAGGCCCCCAGCTACAGCTACGGCTCTGCCCCAGACTCCCTCTCAGTTGGCTTCGGCTTCCATCACCTGGTCTCAGGGACAGCCTGCTCTAACGTCCCAGGTAGTTCCCTTGTTGGGACATGATGAGCCTGGTGAGGCCTCCTCGGACCCCCCCCCCGAGGAGGTCCCTCAAGCGCAAGTGCAAAAGGAGGCACTTGGACTCCCCTGAGTCCTTAACCGAGGACACAGATTTGGAGGAAGGGAAAGGCTCCCCAAGATAACCCCCTGAAGATGTCTCCTTCGGAGACATCATGGAGATGCTCAGGATAAGAGGAGGGTGGTCCACCCCAAAGCCTACCACGGACGAATCTGTGTTCGAGGAGGCATTTGAAGCAGGCTCGTCTACCTCTTGGATGTCCCCTCCGGCCGACCCCCTGGTAGACCTGATCACTACCAGGGCATGGAAGGAACTGGACACTGTGGAGCCCGTCCCGAAGAGACCTGATAGGATCCTTAGTCCCCCCTCCGACAGAGTGCACTGGAGTAAGGGATCCCTGGTAGATGCCATGTTGGTGGCGGCAGCCACCAAGAGGGAATTGGCCCAAGAAAGTCCCTCAGTCCATCTTCCTAGCAAAGAGTCTCGGGCGATGGACCGACTTGGGAAGCGAGTCTTCAGTTCAGCTACCTTCTCGGTAAGGTCACTGAACTACATGGCACATGTCATACGGCTCCAGGGAGACCTTATCAAAGAGTACACTGGGTCGCCCCCCCCCCCCGGAGTCCATGTCTGCGGAGGACAAACAAGTGTATTTTGCCCGAATGGCCACTCTTCGGTCGATTTCCAATACCTCTATGCGACTACTATCCCATGCTATGGAGGGAGCCACTAGAGCTAGCAGAGCGGGCATAGTCATGAGGTGTCAGGCGTGGCTCCGACACTGTGATTTCGCAGAACCCTTTAAGGTATCTTTTGCTAATGCCCCATTCAGTGGTTCTGCCCTCTTTGGCAAAACCCTACGTGAAACTTTAGTCCAGAGCGAGAAGGACGGGTAGACGTCTGCCGTCTGAGTCCGCTTCTCTGCTCCCCAGAGGTACTTCTCCAAGAACCAAAAGGGACAGAAGATGTGGTTCCGGAAGTCGCAACAGTCCCGTGACGCTCCGGACACCCAGTCCTTCCGAGGCAGAGAAGGACAGGGTGGACACCGCCCTAGGAGCAGAGGGGGTTCGAGGAGTTTTGGGTCCAGAGAATCGTTTTCTGATCGGCCCATGCAGCAACCCTGAGGGGTTACCCGACTGCTCCAATCTGGAGGCAGTCGGTGGGGGGGCACTTTTCGAGGCACCTGGCAGCTTGGGAGTCCTTCATGACAGATCGCCAGGTGCTTCGTATCATATCCAGAGGTTACCAAATTCCGTTTCTTTATCCCCCTCACAATCCCAGATTCCTCCCCGATGTCCCCCCCGATCAGAGGGAGGCCGCAGCTGTGGAAATCCAGCAGCTGCTGGAAAAGAGCCATTCTGCACTTCCACCCAGACCAGTCTGGATCGGTCTTTTACTCCAGGTTCTTCTTGGTGCCAAAAAAGACGGGGGACTTGAGGCCAATCCTCGATCTATCCCTCTTGAACCTGTCAGTAACCAAGGAAAAGTTCCGGATGGTCACACTTCAATCCATTCTCCCCCTCTTTCAGGAGAACGACTGGATGTGCTCTATAGACCTCAAGGATGCGTACTACCACATCTTGATGGACAGACGCTCCAGGAGGTGCCTTCACTTCCGGCTAGGAGCCAGTCATTACCAATTCAGGGTCCTTCCCTTTGGTCTCACCACAGCCCCCAGGGTGTTTACCAAGGTTTTGTCAGTGATAGCGGCCAACCTGAGACTCCAGGGAATTCAGGTCTTCCCCTATCTGGACGCCTGGCTCCTGACCGCCCCCACAAGGCATCTACTCTGCGCGGCCAGGGACTCTCTTCTCTGTCTAGCTCCCCAGCTGGGGATCACAGTCAATATAGGAAAATCTTCCCTTCTGCCGACACAAATCATAGACTTCATCGGGGCCAGATTGGATACAAGCCGGCTCCTAGCCCTCTTGACTTCAGACCGGCTTCAAACTCTGAGACTCCATGTGCAGGCTATCCTTCAATCCCCAGCTCCTTCAGCAGCATTGGTCCTGAGGGCCCTAGGGTCAATGCCAGCTGCCATCAACCTGCTGCCCATGGCGCGTTTGAACATGAGGGTCCTGCAGTGGACCCCCCCAAGTCCAATGGTCCTTCCTGCAGTACCCTCTAAACCATCCCATTCACCTCAGCAGGGTTTGCAGGAAGGCCCTTCTGTGGTGGCTCCAGTCCCAGGACCTCCTCAAAGGTCGGCCCTTTGCTATGCCCCATCCCCTAACCACAGTGACCACGGACGCCTCTCGCCTTGGATTGGGGGGGCATTGTCTAGGCAGGACAGTCCAAGGCATGTGGAACCACACGGAGACCTCGCTGCATATCAATGTCCTACAGATGAGGGCGGTGCTGTTGGCGTTGCAAGCACTCCAAAGCCTTGTTCCCACTGGGACTATTGCAGTCCAGACAGACAACATGTCGGTAGTCTGGTACATCAACAAACAAGGGGGAACCATGTCCTTGAGAGTGTGGGAATGGGCGATCTCCACCAACCACTTTCTCATAGTGACGCACATTCCGGGACGGTTCAACATCCTTGCGGACAGACTGAGTCGCACGATTCTATCGCTGTACGAGTGGTATCTGAATCCCGAAGTAGCAAAACAAATATTCTCCAAATGGGGTCAACCTTGTTGCGATCTTTTCGCTTCTCCCACAAACACGAAGTGCAGCGACTACTTCGCTGTAATCCCCCCACCCGGGTAATCCCCCCAGACGCTGTTGTACATGCTTGGCCGCCTGGTCTCCTCTATGCTTACCCTTCTCTTCCTATAATGCTGAAGTTCTTACAGAAAGCCAGATGGCTGGGGAGCAGAATAATCCTCATTGCCCCATTCTGCCTAGTCAGGCTTGGTTCCCTTTTCTACGGTCTCGTCTAGTGAATCCTCCCTGGATTCCAGATCCCATACAGGATCTGATCTCGCACCCGTTAGACCTTCCAACCCCGAATCTGGACAATCTGAAGCTCATGGCTTGGTTGCTCCAGTTCCACTTCTAGCTAGGACTCCCGGTATCTCTTCCCCGGTCAATGCTATCTTAGTGGCAGCCCACAAGTCGTCTACTAGAAGGCTTTATTGTAGCAAATGGAAATGGTTTTCTATTTGGGCGGAGCAACAAAACTTAGACCCCTTTACGGCCTTGTTACCTGCGGTGTTAGACTTTTTGTCAGGACTTTTTGACCAAGGATCCATCTCTTCCACGGTCAGAATTCAGCTGGCAGCAATTTCGCATTATCACGTGGGGAGTGACCTAGGCCCTTTGATCTCTACCAGATTGTGTAAGGCCTTTTTGAAGAGTACCTTCCTACTGAGACCCCCGGTGAAGGATGTAGTCCCTCCTTAGGATCTAGTGCTTGTGCTCCAGGTTTTGACAGCTCCTCCCTTTGAACCTGCAGCTTCAGTGGATCTTAAACTATTATCCTGGAAAACAGCATTTCTCGCCGCTATCACATCGGCCAGAAGGGTCTCTGAGCTACAAGCCCTTTCCACCAAGCCACTGTATTTGACCTTTCACAAAGATAGGGTATCCCTCAGGACCAATCCCTCTTTTCTTGCTAAGATTGCTTCCGAATCAAATATCAATCAGACTATTAATTTACCTGTCTTTTTTTCCCAATTACCAAAACAAAGGCGAATACAAGTTGCACTCATTGGATGTTTATAGACAACTATGTTTCTATTTACACAACAGCTGGTCATAGGCAATCAGACCAGTTGTTTATTTCCTTTGCTAAATCTAATTTTGGAAAATCAGTTTCAAAAATCACACTGTCCAGGTGGATTTCACAGTGTATTCTACTAGCGTATGAAAGTTCAGGCCGGCCCACACCCCAGGGAGTCCACACCCATTCTACTAGGTCAATTTCCACATCTGCTGCATTTCGTTCTAGAGTCTCATTGGATGAAATTTGTTCGGCAGCCACTTGGGCTTCATCTCGTACCTTTATAAATCATAAGTTGGAACTGGTCTCCAGAGGGAGAGCATCCTTTGGCTCTGCAGTGCTCTGGAACATCCATCCATGGGGACCTCCCAAGATTTAGGTAGCTGGGGACTCTGTCCCATAGGTTGATGCCCAAATGAAGTTAACTACTTCAGATTAAGAAGTTATGTACTTACCATAACGTTCCATCTGAGTAGATAAACTTCATTTGGCAGCAACCGTCC
The DNA here is from genome assembly GCF_019279795.1 of Protopterus annectens. Lineage (NCBI taxonomy): Eukaryota > Metazoa > Chordata > Ceratodontiformes > Protopteridae > Protopterus > Protopterus annectens. The sequence goes on along the minus strand of NC_056741.1, from coordinate 432,379,215 downwards.
CCCACTCCTTCCCCCTGACCTTCGGATGTTTATATTACTATGTTGTCTTCTGATTGTATCGAGGTCAAACCATAGGCTGGCTATTTAGTGCAGGTTTTGCATTGGGCAAACTCTATCTGAGGTCAGGTAGGGTTGGCAGGGGATTATGGGTAGGGGGAGGAGCTTGGAACGCTGATATCTGCTGTTGGAAACTGCCGGCTCTGATCCGATATGGATCCGAAGACCCATAGGTTGCTGCCAAATGAAGTTTATCTACTCAGGTGGAACGTTATGGTAAGTACATAACTTCTTATTTAGGCCCCTGGCATTGAGCAGAAACACTTGAGATTCAGTTGAGTTGATTCTGCTATGTTGGTAGTTTTGTCAATTTGGCATTGCCTAAAAAAAGGCACTATGGTGGTGATTAAAGTTTTAGCCAGTATTCAAAAGCTTAGAGGGGAGAGGAGCAGGCTGTCCTTGGCGGAGCAACATGGTCTGTTATCCATGTCCTCCCAAGCTGACAGATATTGGTTCCCCTTAGAATGACACCAGAAAGAGAGCCAGTTGAAATTGGTCATTTATTTGCTCATATTGTGGTCTCATTTTTGGTGATGGTAATATGCTTCTCAATGTTAGGCTAATGCCAGCTTGAAACCCAGTCCAAAAACTTCATAAAGTCTCTTCATGTAGTCCATCGTGGTACATTTCTGGTCATTTAATCCTACATGGACTATGCTGGGAATTGTACTGGTACCCGTGGAGTAATGACTTGAGTACATGCATGATTTGGTGGATTCTGGCTCCATACAAGCAACTAACAGTCATCTTCATCCTGGTTAGAGGAGCATTACTATATCTTAAAATGTAGTCCCGTATGATGAGAGTTTTGGGAAGTGTTTGCTCTTGCCTTAGGGGATTAGTATTTGGGGTTCCACTGAGAGTGACAGTTATGTGGTGTTAGGTGGTGTTTTTTCGGAGTTCCTTTGGGGTTGCTGAGGCATAGCTTTGACAATGGGTGACCCTAAGCAATCTTTGTTTAGAAAGAGTACTTTTAAGTGCATCAGTTTCAGTGTTTATATAAAAAAAAAAAAAAAAAAAAAGCATTGTGTGGCAGCGGCTGCTTCTGCTCATCAGAGAAATGTGCATTATTTGTGTAATTCTGCATCTAAATCAAGTAAAACAACCAAATCAGGGACAAAAACATATAAGCTAACACTATGCAAGGAGAAACTTCAGGAAATGCATCTACAAAGTTCTATGTGCAATAATTTTGATGCACTGCAGGCTGCAAGGCCTACAAGGGCCTAATACACTCCACGAGCTACTGGTGCTATGAATTGTACTGAAACACAATCCAAACTGCTCAGATAAGGTGGAATCCGTGTTTATTACTCAGAGAAGAGAAGGAAAATAGAGGTGTGAAAGAACTCGTAAATGAGTATCCAGGGCTGGAATCATCACAAGATTAAAAGTTAACCCCTTCAGGCCTGCACAACCATCAATTCTACTGGCTAATGTTCGTTCCCTGGAAAGCAAAATGGACTACATAAGGCTAGAACTACCTAAATAACTAGAACAAGGTGAGAAACTTTTGTGTATTTATCTTGACTGAGACTTGGCTGAGCTCTAGCGTAAATGACAGTGCAGTTCATGTGGAGGGACTATCATTATTTTGTGCAGATATAATGCAATCTCTCTGTGGAAAGATAAGGGGGTGTGGTGTCTGCATCTTCATCAATAACCGTTGATGCACTAGCTGTGAGGTGGTAAAAACACACTGCTCCAAGAACCTAGAGTTTGTCACTGAAATGCAGACCCTTCTACCTACCAAGGGAATTTAACAGTGTCAGCATCATATGAGTATACATACTTGCCAGTGCCAACACAAAGCACTAGCTAAACTGCATCAGTCTATAAATGATTTGCAAAGTCAAAATCCTGACTGAGTACATATAATAACAGGTGACTTCAGTCAGGCAAACCTGACCTGACAGTCCTACCTCATTTCTTCCAGTATGTAGACTTTGCAACCAGAGGGGAGAATATGCTGGACAAGGTTTGTACAAATATTAACTTATTAGAACTTATTTCTCTTCCAAATAAGCTAACGTCTTTACCATCACTAGCTCTATTCAAAAAAGAACTAGAAATCCACTATAAATCGCACTGGCTTTGTCCTTGTATGAACCCAGACTAAGATTACCATGAGCAACTCTGCATACAAGTGGGCAATTATTGTCCTAGTCAACCAAGTGTCAACTAAACTGAATATAATGAAATGTAACTAAATGTAGCTTCTGTTGTAATATTCTTATCTCTCTTAAAACTATGTAATTGTTTTTGTCTTTTTTACAATATGTCATTTTAACCCTGTTGGAGCTTTTCTCCCCGGGCCTCCGCTGAAAATGGACATGTATCCAGTCGGACTATCCCGGTCAACAAATGTAAAATAAAATAAAATAAATAAAATAAAAAATATTAAACTAGCTTTTAAGGCAGTACCTCACCCCCACTTGGGTAACTCAGATCACCTTCCCATTATGCTGCCTCCATTGTACAGACCACTGCTGACCAGGGGGAAACCATCATGGAAGCAAATGAGAGTATGGCCGGAGGGAGCAGTCTCAGCACTACAACACTGTTTTGAGAGTATGGACTGAAACATCTTCAAAGAGGTGGCCACAATAAACCCAAACAACAAACTGGAGGAGTACATTGAATCATTAATGGGTTACATCTCAAAATGTGTTGATGTGACATTCACCAAAAGCATCATCACGAGATCCAACCAGAAACCCTGTTTAACAAGTGAAGTGTATGAGCTCCCGAAAGCAAGGAATGCAGCATTCAAGTCTGATGATAGATGCTCTCAGATTGGCCAGATCTCTGTTAAACAAAGGGGTGAGGGAAACCAAACACAAATATGGTCAAAAGATCAAGAGCCACTTCTCTGAACAAAAGGAGCCCAGGCGCCTGTGCCAGAGCATCCAGTCTGTAACAGACTACAGGTACCTGTCTTCATGTGGTGATGATGCAGAATTCCTAAACAAGCTCAACATCTACTTCAGTAGGTTGAGGAAGGGAACAAGACCGCTCCAGACAAAATCACCAACAACCAGAGCAAGGAAGCAGCCTCAACCCTGCTGATGTCAGATGGACCCTATAAAGAGTTAACCCCCAGGAAAGCAGCTGGACCTTATAACATTCTAGGAGTGCTCAGAGACTCTGCAGACCAATTAGCAAATGTACTCAGACATCTTCAACATATCACTGAGTCAAGCCATTGTGACTAACATTTCAAGTACACAAACATTATACCACTGCCAAAGAAGTCACCACCTGCTAGCCTAAATGAGTATTGTCCCATAACTGTCACCTCCACTGTGACAAAATGCTTTGAGAGACTGGTCAAATATGTAATAACATCCAAACTACCTGCTGACTTCGATCCACTCTAGTTTGCGTACAGACCCAATCGCTCCACAGGAGATGCTATTTCTTTGGCACTCCACTTATCGCTGGACCACCTGGAGAACAAGAATAGCTATATGGGGCTACTTTTCATAGACTTAATTTCAGTTCAGCTTTCAATACATTCATCTCACAAAATCTGATCAGAAGGCTGGTTCACTGGACATCAGCACTCCACTGTGCAACTGGATTCTGGACTTTTTATAGGTAGACCCCAGAAAGTGTGCGTAGGCAAGAATTACATCGGAGAGCATCACCCTGAACACTGGAGTCCTACATGGATGTGTCGTAAGCCCTCTGCTTTTCACCATACTAACCCATTACTATACTGCCAAACACAGCTCAAACCATATCATCAGATTTTCAGACTATACAACAGTTGTGGGCCTCATCAGGATTGACTACGAGACAGCCTACAGAGATGAGGTGAATCAGTTCATAAGTTGGTGTTATAACAATAAGCTTGCACTAAATGTCATCAAGACCAAAGAAATAATTGTGGACTACATGAGCAATTGAGCACTCTCCATTTGTAATCAATGAAGAAACAGTTGAGAGATTAGAAAGCACAACATTTCTGGGGGTGCACATTGCAGAAGACTTGATGTAGTCAGCCAACACAGATGTCATTAAGAAGGCACACAAATGGCTTCACTTCTTCCTAAGGCTGAGGAGGGCAAACCTACCATCAACAGCTCACAACCTTCTAAAGTGGCACCATTGAAAGTGTACTGACAAACAGCTTTTACAGTATGGTATGGAAGCTGCTCTGCTTCGAGCACCAGTCCCCTCCAAAGGGCAGTGAAAGTTGATTATCAGGAACTCCCTCCCATCCTTACAAGACCCTCACATGTCCAGATGTCTCAGCAGGCAAGGAAAATAACCAGGGATAGCACTCATTCTGCTTAAAAGCTGTTCTCACGTTTAACATCAGGAAGGCACTTTTGATGCATACGTTGCAAAACCACGAGTTTCAGAAACTGATTCTTTCCACTAGCCATCAGGTTACTGAACTCTAGGAACAGTACTGTTCACAATGGACATTAAGGCAGTAATCCAACAGTACTGAAAAGTCTCTAGTGCAATATGTAACAAACCCACACCAGACAGCAAAGCCAGCAGTAGTCAAACTGAACTCTCTTACTGTGCAATATAATTGTCGGCCTTAAATCAATCAAGTGCATTTTCTTTCCAGTGAAAATAAGCGAATAACCTAGTAATAGTAACAGTCTGTTAAATCAGTGCAATAATGCAAGTATTTATTATGGTGCTTTTCATCTGTGTCTATAGAATTTTTTGTATTATGATGTTAAATGTATGTTTTGTATGCGCATTGTGCCAGAAGAAACGTAATTTTGCTCGGTCCGCACAGGTCTGAATCGAAGTGACAGTAACCTTTACTTTGACTTTATGTACTATTTGAGGTGGGTGTTGTATGTAGTTTTGACAACCTGATGTGCATCTGAATGTGAGTTTAGCCTCCAGTGTCATTGTGCAAGTACATGTCTTACATACTCCGTCTGCTTCTTTAAGGATTAAGTGGTTATCAGTAAACATGAAACAATTACTACATTGTCTCAAGATGCCCAATCCACCAAGCTGGCTACAGAGAAGTTAGGAAATTGCATATCCATGGTGTCCAGTCCTTTGATTTGCGATGTACATGGGAGTGGTGTATTGGGATTAGAAGGCTATTAAGAGTGCTTTCTTGTAGCAGATAAAACAGCACTTGCAGGGGACAATATACAAGAGCTCGTAGAATGACTTTAATGTTTTACACAATACTGAATTCAACTAAATCTGTAGGTATTGCTGACTGTAGCTAGCTGCTAAGCTAGTTGGTGCACAAAGTATTTGCACTGTACGTTTGTGTCTTATTTATACAGCACTTAAGGTGCATGCTTCTGACTTGGTGGCACAGCATAACCTTTTGGTAGAAGAATTGTTGCTCAGTACAGACTTCTTAAACAGATCTTTAAGTGGGTTCTGTGTTTTCAAAGCAACTTTTTCTGATTGGAAAAAAAATAAAAAAAACACTAAGCACTTAGAGTGAAATGTAAGGAGCAAAATGACCACTTAGTGTAGCAATATTTTAATCTCTGCTTTCGTCCCAATGGACTTTATCAGAATAACAGTCACCATTTTTAATTTATACACACTCCAAAACAATGAACATCAGCAGTTATAATAATTAACTGTTTACCTTTATATTGTCAATCATATATGATCGACTGGCCACATCGTCGAACCATTTCAGTGAAACCAGAACCGCGCAACTTTTAAAATGTCGAATTTTGACATTTCTGGCTAGGCCACATCTCCACACCAGGGCTACCATGGGTCAAAAAGGGGGCAAGATTTTGCTGTTTGGATATGTGGTGTTGGTTTTGGACGGTCGCACTTCGGTATTCGCGGAAGTGGAGTCGACCATATTGTGATCGGCGTTATGAAGGTAAACCTAATTAACACCTAAGCACTTGTCAATTTAAACAGTACAGAACTTCCCTACAACTTATAAAACATGTCTTATAAAAAAACATGGTTATAAAAAATTTCACAATACTTTCAACCTCCAATTTTTTAAAAGGCATTTGATGTTAATAGTACTGTTGATGCCTGGTAAATCGGCCCCAAGCTTCAGTTGCCAAAGAGTTTCTCTTTGCTCTACTTTATTTTTAGTCTCCCCCTCTTCTGTCTATAGCAACTTGTTTTACCACCGTAAACATACATTTTTAAAAATAAATCAAAAACTGCTACCCAAATGTGAGAACTCCTGTATAAAAATACGAAAACAATAGTACAAAAAAACAGGAGTACAAAGCGACAGGACAGGATCCACATAGAATGATCTCTGTACTGAACCAAAATGCACAGCAAGCAGTACACACTTCACCAAGCTGAGCCAAAGTACAAGACAGGCAGGTTTCACTTCAATAAATAAATGCAGGCTCACATATGTAGGAACAAAGTAATCCTCATTCGATGCAAAAGATAGATTTATTCAACAAGTAAATGAAAAATGGCAAGCTCTTTCACCTAACTGGGCTTCTTCAAGCCAATATAAAACAACACTTTTAAAAGAAACTATTTATACTGTGAAGAGCTGACATAATTTCCTGTATTCCAATTAATTAGTCAATTAACAATTAAAGAGCAAGTAGTTCTTAGTCATTGCATGCTCATTAATTAAACATCATAAACAGTATAAGACTGATCCAATACCTCTAAAAATATATATTAAAAGCATAACTAAACTAAAAATACAAGACAATATTAAAATACATAAATAATGCAAGTCTGTTATATACAAAATAAATTTTATATATATATATATATATATATATATATATATATATATATATATATATATATATATATATATATATATAAACTAAATCCTAATTCACCTGCCTTTTAACATAGGTCTAACGGGTACTCTATCGTTCAGACCTGGCTCCTTATCTGCCCTCAACCTGACAATCCATTTGGCTTCACACTGTTCAGTAAAATTGGTAACATCACCCCTTCTTATAGAGGGTGAGTTCACTTGTATAACAAGAAACCTAAAAGCATGCTGTTCAGATGTCTCCATGACATGCTTGGAAAGGGCATTCCTATCAGATCTAATACAAATATTGTATACATGCTCTCTAACCCTGTCTCAAAGCCTTCTGTCTGTCTTGCCCACATAAAAAGCTGGGCAAGTCGTACAGCGAGCTAAATAAACTATATGCTCCGTATTGCAATTGGCCTCAACATAAAAATGGAAGCACTGTTGACTCACAGGGTGTACAAAAGTTGCAGTGCTATCTATAAAGCAACAAAAATTACATTTCATACAAGGTCTAGTAATGTATTTAAGCTTATATATATCATGATTATTTCCATTGGGGTAACATAAAATCCTATGAAGATTCATACAATTCTTAAAAACAAACCTGGGCGTATCACCCACAATATCACGAATCACTGGGTCGTATCACCCACAATATCACGAATCACTGGGTCAACAGTAAGAATACCCCAATGCTTGAAATAGATATTTCTAATCTCATTAACATCCTGTGTATAACAGATGGAGACCCTAGTACTATCCTTGAATTTCATTGTCCTCTCTACCACATATATACTACTGTATATAATAGACTTGCATTGCATTGAATGAGGATTACTTTGTGCCTACATATGTGAGACTGCATTTATATATCGGTGAAGTGAAAACTGCCTGTCTTGTACTTTGGCTCAGCCTGATGAAGTGTATACTGCTTGCTGTGCGTTTTGGTTCAGTACGGAGATTATTCTATGTGGATCCTGTTCTGTCGCTTTGTACTCCTGGTTTTTTGTATTATAAATTTTTTAAACTTTTTACAATCCTATGCATGTTTACATAAAGCATTTTGATCATTATTTTTTATTGCATATAAGTACTCTTTAATTCTGACCTCTAAACTGAGTAGTCATGCTTACATAATACACATTGCAGCCTGTACAAGTACTAATGTATATCACACCCTTTGATTTACAATTAAAGACACCAGGGATCTCTATAGTACTAGATTTTTTTTGTAACAAAACCAAAAATAGATATTGCACTTTAAACAAAGAGAGGTACTGTTTGAGTTAAGAAATAGTAATGTGAGATTTATGATGGCTGATAAAGATATGGGACTGGTTATAATGGATAGAGATAATTACATAAGTCATGGAAAGTATTTTAAGTAATGAGTGAATATTTGAAAACGAATGCTGTGGAAGTTGAGAAATGTTTTGATTTTATTTCATATTTATACAATGTCTGATGGATGGTATCATAGAGTCAGACACTTAACATTTTTTATTGATAGAAAAACAGTTTTAGGAATTTTATTTGGAATTCTTAAAACTAACAAAGATTTTCTGAACCCGCCTTTCCAGCCTATTGTTTCAGCTCCATTTTATGTTACGGAAGACATCTCTTTATCAAATCATGTTTTTAACCCCTTGGTACAGAAATTGAGTTCGTATATAAGGGATTCCTGGCACTTTTTAGATCAGAGAGTTATATGAATACTTATGATTTTAAATCTGATAAGAATGTATGTGTGACCGTAGATATATGTTCACTTTTTACTAGTATCCCACAAGACATGGGAGTTGAATGTGTTAGAAAATGTATAACCAAGTTCAGTGCTCCGAATAATAGAGATATGAATTTTTGTCATAGTTTGTTGGAAATTTTATTGGAAAAGTTATTTTCTGTTTAATGTCTATAAACAAGTAAAAAGGAGTGGCCCTGGCTTCTGCAGTAGCACCAGCATTTGGAAATTTAGTTTTTGGCTCGTGGGAATATGAAATATTTAAACCCATGATCACCACTTTTAAAGTAAATATACTGCAATATAAAAGGTAGTGATATGGATGTTGCAAACATGGTAGAAACTATGAATGCAAACTCAGAATTCTTAAAATATACATTGGGAGAATGTGAATTGGATGCATGTTTTTAGATGTACACCTAATATAGAATGATAACCAAAAAAGATTTAATAGAAAAAATATTTTTAGTAACAACTTTTTAAGTTTTCAGAGCAATTGCCCTAATTTTATTAAGAACAACACTTGCAGGGGACAATATACAAGAGCTTATAGAATTACCTCGGAAGATGAATCTTTTAAAGAAGAAATTTATTACGGAATTTTCATCATAGGGGATGCAATTTTAGATAAACGTACTAAACTGATAAAGTAAGAAAGAAGAGAGAAAATTTGTATGCCCCAGTTTTGTTAAAACCTTTTGAAAAATCTAATGGTAAAATTCTTCAGGCTAGAAATGGGGTATTCTGTAATATAGATATGACTGTAGTCATGAAATATGCTCTATTAAGAAGAAATAGAAGATCCTAGAGGGCAACTTAAATTTGATTAAGTACTGGTACACAGCCTAAGTTTGTACTTATAAATACATACAATTTTAAGACTATTCTACAACATGACTACTAAAATAAAGGCCACAGGACAACTATCAGATAAAGTTAAAGGAATGTATAAATGTGGGGAATGCGCAATATGTAGATTTATTTTAGAGGGACCATATCCAAGTTTGGAACATATTAACTATACCATAGAGATTCCTGGGTTCTTTAATTTTAAATCAAAGGGGGTGATGTACATTAGTACTTGCACAGGCTGCAATGTGCATTATGTAGGCATGACTAGTCATAGTTTATAGGTCAGAATTAAAGAGCACTTGTACACAAAATGAAAAATGATCAAAATGCTTTATGTAAACATGCATATGATTGTAAAAAGTTTTAAAAATGTGTTTACGGTAGTAGAACAAGTTGCTATGGACAGAAGAGGGGGACATTAAAAATAAAGTAGAGCAAAGAAAAACACTTCGGCAATTGAAGCTTGGGGCTGACCAGGCATCAACAGTACTATTAACAAATTATTTTTAAAAAAATCAGAGGTTGGAAGTATTATGAAATGTTTTTTATAAGACATGTTTTTATGTTTTATAAGTTGAAGGTAAATTTTGTACTGTGTAATTATTAAACTGAGGACTGCTTAAGTGTGAATTATAATTGTTGATGTTCATTGCTTTTGAATGTGTATAAATTAAAAATGGTGACTGTATTTGTTATTCTGATGAAACCCATTGGGACCAAAGCGGAGATTAAAACATTGCTACGCTAAGTGTTTGGCTCCTTAAATTTCACTCTAAGTGCTTAGTGTTTTTTTTTTTAATTTTTTGTTTTTAAGTTACCACTTTTGGTTTGGGTTGTGTGTGGTGTTTTTTTCTGTTTGGAACTTGAACTTAATGGTGCCAGGCTTATGTGCTTCTGTTAATATGTTGCAGTATTCATAATATGAGGGAGTCTGCCGCAGGCTGTCCTGAACATCCGGCTTTTCATCTCTAACATTCCATACAACTTCATATCTGGTGTGCTACAGAAATTAACTTAGTCCATTAGGCCACAAGTTTGAGCTCAGTTTAGTACCGCTAGGTGATTTCTTTTACTTCTTTGGTAGCGAGATTATAATTTTAGGAGTTCCATTAGTGATTCCTTGGTTGAAGTCATTTTTTGTTATCTTCTCAGGAGCGAGTGTGCCCATTTGGTACCTAGAGAATGTCAGTCAAGCAGAATAAGAGTGCATGCAAAAGATTTTTTAAGTTAAAGGACAGACTAGTGTGATGTTCTTCATTCCACATTGCTGCAGTCCTAACCATTGGGGGTAGTCCGCTGTCCAGTCGGCCCGAATACCAAAGTATATGGCTGGTCTTAGACTGATGTCAGGGCGTCAGGTACTAATGCGCATGACCCGACGTCATATCCTCAGTCTTTTGCCGCATGGTCCGATGCAGAAGCAGTTTGTGCAGGTTGGCGTTCTGAAATTTTCTGAAGTCGGAGTTTCAGACCGAATCAAAGTTGGCTGGCACTCCGTTGGAACATTTTGGTTTTTCTTGCCTCAGTATTTAACCGGATGTCAGAAAAAGTGAATAACTGTATTTCTTGTGGGAAACAGATACCTCATAGGGATTACCATACTTTGTGTATACCTTGTTTAGGGCCTGAGCACGACGTTGTTGGATGCCGCTCTTGTGCTAGATTTAACAAACGCACTATTAAGAGAAGGTTAGACTGTGCCAGGTTAGTGTTTGGGAAGCGTTGTAATTATAAAATGCCGTCGGATGCTCCGGCGCCCGCTTCGTCAAAAGCGCAAGGACAAAGCAGCAAAGCCTAGGGTTGAAGAACCGCAGTCCCGGACGCCGGTTCTTTAGAAGGCCCAGTGGAGCCAGAAGTTTTGCCAGGAGTTTCTGTGGAGTCTCAGGCAGAGACTTTACTGTTACAGGATGTGCCCTCTCAGGAGGTAGGCCAGGCTGAGGGGGCTTCTCAGGTAACTGTTCTTCCCTCTCTTCCTAAGGTAGTTAGAGCCTCTCCTTCTGTTTCCAAGACTTCTTTGAGAGGTAGGCCAAGTTTAGCTTCAGTGGGAGCTTCTCCTAGCACTTCAGGTTCTGTGCCTAAGAAACATATGCTTAAAATGGCGGAGGATTTGATTACTATGATTAGAGGTTCTATGCCCCCTCCTGATAAGAGGCCTAGGGTGGAGCCTGAGTTTGACAGTTTTGAACAGTGTTCAGAGGCTTCTGAGTCTTCGGCTGAAGACTTGCAGGAGTATCCTCATTATTCTGATTCTGATGTGGATGATTCCACTCCTTCAGCTTCTCCTCCTGAGGATTTTTCATTTTCAGAGACTCTGCATTCCATGAGGGAGCATTTTAAATGGGAAGGCCAAGATTTCTCTGATTCCAGGAAGAGGCTTAGGGAATTCTTGTTTTACCCCAGCATAGGCCCTTAGCTATACCTCCTGTGTTGAATGTGGTGGAAGATGTTTTGCAGAGGCTTCCCTGAACCCTGATTCTTTGCCTCCTGCCCTGTTAAACCTGATAGGTACTATAGGGTGCCTGAAGCTCATAAGTATCTTTTAAGAGTCCTAGGGCAGACCCAGAAATTGTTTCTCAGGGGCCTAAGGGTGTTAAGGCCTCGGTTGTTAAAAATCCTGTTCCTCTGATAAAGAGGCAAGGGCTTTGGATAGATGGGGAAAGAAAGTGTATACTTCTTCCACTTTAGCCATGAGGGCGTTGAATTGTCAGTTTCACATGCTAAAATATCAAAATTATCTCCTTTCACAATTGAAATCTAAGGTGGATGCTCTGAAGGTATTGAGTGTAAAGAGTTGCTGGATTTAGTTCATGTGTCTGAACAAGTGGGTAAGCATTCTTTGCAATGTGGTTTTGATGCTGTGCAGGCCTCCTCGAGGGTGGCTGCCACTGGTTCTGTTCTTCAGGCACGCATGGTTGAGGGATCAGAATTTAGCTGAGCATGTTAAGACAAGGATTTTGGATGCTCCTTTACAGTCTGATGTGTTGTTTGGTTCACCTGTGGAAGCAGTTTTAAAGAAAATGGAGGACAAGGCTAAATCTATGCAGACTGTTAAAGATTTTTGCAGGTGCAGCCTCCAAAGTTTAGCAGAAATTGGCCTACTAAGGGATGGACATATCCTGCTTATGATTCCCAGTCTAGGGGTAGGTCTAGGCGTGGTAGGGGCAGAGCTCAAGGTTCTTTTAGGCCTAGAACAGGGAGTTCTCCTGCTCAGACTTCTGGTGAGGGCAGGGGTCAGTCCTTTCGTAAACAGACCCAATGACCTGCCTTTTCAGCTGCCAGTACATTCTCGTCTGGCAGCTCCTTTGGGAGGAAGACTGTCTCTTTTCAAAGAAAATTGGGATTTAATTACTCAAGACAGATGGGTTTGGATATCATTCACCACGGTTACAGGTTTTATTTCCATACCTTGCCCCTTTCAAAGGCATGCCAGACGTTCCTCCTCCACAAAGGAAAGAGGCTCACAAGCAAATTTCTCTGTTACTCCAAATAGGGGCCATTCAGCCAGTCCCTGTACCAGAAAGGTGCCTAGGATTTTATTCTCTGTTCCTAGTACCAAAGAAGGGGAACACGTGAGACCAATTTTGGATTTATCTATCCTCAACACTTATCTGGACATTCCCAAGTTCAAAATGTTGGCGTTACAACAGCTTTTACCTCTGCTGGGCAAAGATCACTGGATGGTAACTTTAGATCTCAAGGAAGCTTACCTTCATGTGCCTATAAGACTAAGTTGCAGAAAGTATCTGCGCCGAGCTGGAAATTCTCATTATCAGTTCTCTGCATTGCCCTTTGGCTTATCTACTGCCCAGAGTATTCACAAAGGTTCTGGCTCCAGTGATAGCTTACTTCAGGCTAAAAGGAATTCAAATCTATCCTTATTTGGACGACTGCCTGATTCTGGCTCAAGAAAAGGAAGACCTTCTACAGCATTTGGAATATGTCATAGCAGTGCTAAGATGCCTAGGGTATTCTGTGAACGAAATAAAGTCCAGTCTAGTACCCTCTCAAGACATGTGCTTTCTGGGTGTAAGACTGAATACAGCAGCCCAGATGGCCTTTTTAACCCCGGACAAACAAAAGAATCTTTCCAGTTACTTCCATCAATTATCTCTTCAGTCCGGGCTGACTGCAAGGACAGTCCTTCAAGCCTTAGGGTTCATGGCATCTTGTATTCTGGTGCTTCCCAATGCCAAACTGCATATGAGGAAGCTGCAATGGTATCTCAAAATGTATGGACACAGCACTGCCAGGATTTGGACACTGTCATTCAAATAATACCTTGCATTCAAAAGAATTTTTGTGGTGGGCTCAGGAATGTCACCTAAACAAGGGACTCTCTGTGACCTGGCCAGAGGCGAGTCAGATTTTAACGACAGATGCCTCGGACATTGCTTGGAGCTCATCTAAATGGAAAGTGGATACAAGACAAGTGGCCTGCCAGACTTCAGCATCTACATATCAACATGAAGGAGATGTTAGCAGTCCAGTTTGCATTAATGGCTTTCAAGGAGTTACTTCTTCCTGGGCAGGTGTTGATTCTAACAGACAACACAACTGTCATGTGGTACATCAACAAACAAGGGGAACACATTCTTATCCTCTATGCAGGCAATCAAAGATATTATGGGAAACTGCGCTCAGCTTGCAACTAACTCTTCAGGCAAGGTTTCTGGCGGGAGCACAGAACTCCTTAGCAGATGTGTTAAGCAGACAAATCATGGATCCCCACGAGTGGAAACTGGATCTTCATGTATTTCAGAAATTGACAGTGTCATGGGAAACTCCAGACATAGATCTGTTCGCTTCTCCACTAAACCACCAGCTGCCAAAGTTTTGCACAAAGGGGTTTCATCACACAGCTTGGAAAGTGGATGCTCTTTCTTTCAGTTGGACAAATCTTCATGTGTATGCCTTTCCACCTCTGCCTCTTCTTCCAAAGGTGCTCCTAAAGGTCAGACAAGACAAGCCAAGGATGATTTTAATAGCTCCAGATTGGCCTCGGCAACACTGGTACCCACTACTAAGGAGTCTGGTAAGGAAGCCTCCATGGCCTTTGCCTTTGATTCCACATCTGTTATCTCAGAAGGACGGTCACCTGCTCAATGTCAAGCTTCACTCTCTTCATCTAACAGCCTGGCATATTCTGTTCTGAAACACAGCAGGTCTCAACTTCCTCAACAAGTTTTAAATGTGATTATGGAAGCCAGAAGACCTAGTACAAGGAAAGTGTCACATGAAAATGGAAGAGATTTTTATTTTGGAGTGCAGCAAAGAATTTGGAGATTTCTGAGCCTAATTTGAGTGTGGCTCTTCAATATCTTACTGAGTTATTGGACAAAGGTTTGTCCTTCTCTTCCATTAAGATTCATGCTGCAGCAATTTCAGCTCACTATGATTGTGACCCACCATTGTTTTCGCATCCTTTCTTCAAGCAGTTTCTTAGAGGGGCAAAGAATATAAGACCCCAATGAGAGCTCCTACTCCTGCTTGGGATCTCAATTTTGTGTTGGAAAAACTTACTCTACAACCTTTTGAGCCTGCTGCTGCTGAATTGAAATACTTGTCATGGAAGACTGCTTTTTGTTGGCTATTACTTCTGCAAGAAGGGTTTCTGAATTGCAGGCCCTTATGGCAGTAGAGCCCTTTTTGCTTTTCCATAAGGATAGGGTATCATTACGTACTAGTCCTTCCTTTATGCCTAAGGTGGTTTCTAGTGTGGCTTTAAACCAAACTATTCATTTGCCTACTTTCTATGCAGATCCCCAAAATAAGGGAAAAGATTTTGCACACTTTAGATGTACATAGGCAGTTGCGTTATTATTTAAGCAGGACTAAGGATTTCAGGCAGTCTCAGCAGTTGTTTGTTTCTTTTGCTTTGAGTTCTCAGGGCAAGCCTGTGTCTAAGCAAACTATTTCTAAGTGGATTGGGTTTTGCATTTCATTTTGTTATTCCCATCATGGCAAGGAGATTCCAGCTGAGATTAGGCCTCATTCCACTAGGGCTACTGCCACTTCAACAGCATCTCTTAGGGGTGGCAACTAAGGATATTTTGGAGGCAGCTACTTGGAGTTCAGTGCATACTTTCTCTAAGCATTACCATCTTCCTCTCTACTCTAAATCTAGGGCTGGTTTTGCCACAGCTATTTTGCAAGGCATGTTGACAGCTCCTGCTTCCTTATGATTTGCCAGCCTCCCTTACCTCTGCTTTGGGATTCTACCCAATGGTTAGGACTGCAGCAATGTGGAATGAAGAACATAGTACAGTTTTGTACCTACCATAAATGTAGATGTTCGAGGATCCACATTGCTGCAGTCCAATTTACCTCCTCCTTCCCTCTGTGTTTAGGGGTGGTGGTGTGGGTTAGGATATACTCTTGTACATTTGTATATATTGTATATATGTTTGGTGCAGGGTTTTTGGTTTTTGGTTTGGGCCTTGTCTTTAGGGTCTTCTGACATCTGGGGCAAGAAAAGACTGAGGATATGACGTAGGTCAAGCGCCATAGTACCCTGACGTCCTGACATCAGTCTAATTCGCCTTGACCCGGACAGCCATATACTTTGGTATTCGGGCCGACTGGACAGCGGACTACCCCCAATGGTTAGGACTGCAGCAATGTGGATCCTCGAACATCTACATTTATGGTAGGTACAAAACTGTACTTTTTAGACCTTGTATGTGGCATTGCTTAATGTGATATCTGCAATGAATTTAGGCCCAAAAATGATCAAATCGGGAGGGGGGCATGCATTGCTTAAGCACCCAGACCATAGAAAACTAGCAGCTTTCATTTGTCTTTCTTCATTGGAGCTTGTTCAGACATTCACCTTTGCAAGTCCTGCTGTAGGCCTGAGAAATTAGGGAATATACAAGGACCTTCTTGCCACAAGGAAGCTGTTAATAAAGTGGTACTCTTTCGGACCAACATCTGAGTCACTTACTGCTGATGGAGCCCCGGTGGAGGTCACTATGTCAAAAGACAGGCATGTCTGTCAGGACTCTGTATAAGTTGGACCTATCCAATACCACTTACTCTAGGCTACCTGTAGGGAGCCATTTTCTTACTTAGAGTTAAGCGGGTTTGTCTTTGCTAATTGTGGATGATGACCACTTGACCGATTGCTGTAAGCTGCAACTTTCCTTAAAATATCTTAGGTCAGCCTTATCAAACAGCAGCTCCCGTGTGATTGTCTTGTGATGACATAACACTTTTCCAGAGTTGGCTTTTGAGTCATGTCAAGCATTTGGGTGAATGCCCCCCACCAAAAAAAAAAAAAAAGCAGGAACTCCCCATATATCCTAATCAAAGAGACCATAGAACCAGATGTTGCTCGGGAGGACTAAAAACACAGGATCTTTTATGTCCTCACTTCTGAGTTATGATGCTAGTAGTGAGGGCACATAGACAGAGAATTACTGTTTGGACATCAAGCCTGTGAGATATTTAAGAGCCCGGAAGGGTAAAGTCACGACCACTGTTCTCCATATGTTTCACTCTTCTGTAAGTGTAACTGGAACTACTCCAATAAACACTGGTGGTACTTTATCCTTCCCTGGCCTTTCTGTAAGCAGCCAAAAGGGGCAAATCCTTCAACAAGGAAAAAAAAGGGCAAGATGACAGATCTTTGCCCCTTCCAAGGACTGGCTGTGACTCTGCAATCCTAACCTACCCCACCTCAAAACTTCTCAAATTTAGGAGGAAGTCCCCCTACCTGCCTGAAGGAGTAGAGAAAATTCTCTCTCTAAGCATAAAAGCATTCATGGTAACCATGGATCTAAAGGGTGTACACCTGCACTTCCGCAGTCACAAAAATAGGAAGTTTCCACATATATATGAAGAAAATTCAGTGATACATGCTCAGTCGCTGGAGCACATCTTTCCACCACTGTCATACTTAAAAAAAAAAAGTCTTGTGGATTTCCTGAGTCAAGAGAGCAAGTAAATGCCATTTTTCCCCCTTGTTCACAATCAAACTCTAAACATAGATGCCTTAGTGCAGGCTTGTGGGGCCCCACTCAGAGTCTAAAAGTACAGAGCAAATGGAATAAGTCAGAGATCCAATGCCTCAATCTCATTACCATAATCAACAGAACATGATGGAGGGGATAGGTTCATAACCCAGAGACTGCCCATGCTCTGGAACAGACTTGCCATACATGTCAAGCAGAGCACCTCACCCGCCCTCTTCAAGAGAAAGCTTGATGAGTGGATGGGAAATAGAAATTTCACCCCGGGATCACTCCAGTGGCTCTACTTGATAGAGGCACTGAGAACTAACGGGGCGGCACGATGCCAGGGTACTTCTATGGGCTAGGCTTGTAAAGGCTTCAGGGCCATTAGCCTAGTACACACCTATGAACATTAAAAATTTTAAGAAATGTTGGCATTTCTGTGGGTTGTACAAGCATTCAAATTCCTATGGATTCCAGGAATCCTAACAATGGATGTTCATCGTGTTTCACTATTGCAGTCCTTACAAAATGGGTTATCCGGCTCCCGATAGCCCACAGTCTGCCAGAATACCAAAGTCCTTGGTATATGTCGTCGGCTGCCCTCAGATTACGCCTGACATCAGGTACAAAAGAAGGCAGCCGATGCCATTTCCTCAGTCTTTCTTGCCGCGGAGCCCAAAGCAGAAGCATTTTGCACGAGTGCCGGTTGGCCAAGTACCTTCTTTTTGTATTCCGACTACTTAGTTGAAGACATCCTCAGATAAGTACCCCATTGGGGACCCTCTTTTCTTGCTTTAATGAATGTCAGAGAAAGTTAACTGTCTTGCCTGTGGAAAACAGATTCCGCACCTTGATTTTCACTCCTATTGTATTACTTGTTTGGGCCTTGAGCATGACAGCTCTAATTGTGTTCTCTGTGCTTCTTTCAACCCACGGTACCATATTCCATAGAGCTAGGATTGTGTTCAAGCATTTCGGAGTTTGGCCTAAGATGTCCTTCAAGGATGCATCTGCAGTCCTAACATATGGGTTGTCCTGCCTCAGGCAGCCCTTCGGTCGGCCGGATTCCAAAGTCTGGGTAAGTTCGTCGGTATGGCATCTTCTGGTCTCCGACTTCGGATGTTCCTAAGAAGCACAAGGATAAAGACTGCGACAGGCTTAGGGTCAAATTAGCTGATGACATCCCTGTTAAGTTGGTTAGCGGCCCAGCGGTAGTCAGTGAGGCACTTTCTTTGCCCCTGCAGTCCACGGATGTTAAACAGCAGACGTCTGCGGAGACCTTTTCTGAGTCCTCCATACCGCAGGATTCCACTTAGTCTTCTGACCTTCTGGCAGTCGCCGCCTCTGATAGATCCGGAGCTGCTAAGCAGGCGCCAGCTTTTGAGAGGCCTCTTTTCTCCACCCGGAGACCAGATCCAGACCGACTACCTTGGTTCAGACTTCAGCGCTGGCTAGGCCTCTCTAGTCCCTCCGGCTTTCTAGCGGGCCATCCTGCCAAAAATCTACTCCTAAGCAGGCATCTGCCTTCCCTCAAATGCCTCAGGCTCATATGGTTAAAATGGCTAGTGATCTCTTGACCCTTATCAAGGGCGCTCAGCCACCTCCTTCTAAAAGATTAGGGAATTGTCCCCAGATGCTTTCTCTGCCTCAGACTGTGAGGTTTCCAGCAACTCTGCTGATGAAGAGGGAAACTCTCCATTTTTTTTTCTGTTTTTGAGGATTCTGATGCAGAAGACTCCATCCCTTCTTCCTCCCCTCCAGAAGATTTTTCTTTTGGAGATACTCTGAATACTCTTAGGGAGCATTTCAAATGGGAAAGTCAGGACTCTCCTCAGCCTAAGAAACGGATTAGGGAAATCTTGGATTTACCACAGCTTAAGCCTTTGGCCATCTCTCCAGTTTTGGAAGTTGATGTTTTCATTGAGAATTCTTTGACTCCTAATTCTGTTCCTCCTGCTCCCAGAAAGCCTGACTGGTATTAGAGTTCCTGATTCTCATCGGTTCCTTTTCAAGAATCCTACTGCTGATCCAGAGATGATTTCTCATGGCCTTAAGGGCATTAAAGCCACGGTTGCTAAAAAATCCTGTTCTTTCTGACAGGGAATCTAGGGCCCTGGACAGATTGGGTAAAAAAGTTTATACTACTTCCACCCTGGCTATTGGGTCTGTTAATTGTCTTTTTCATATACTTAAGTATCAGCAGCATACTTTGGAGGCTATTAAGGCTAAAATTGCTGGTGTTCCTTCCTTGATGGAGAGTAAGGACATGCATAATTTATTGAATTCTGCCAGTCTTGTCACTAAACATTCTCTACATTGTGGTTTAGACACTTTGGAGGCTTCTTGCAGGGTAGCAGCCACTGGTTCTGTCATTAGAAGATATGCTTGGCTCAGGGAACAGCCCCTTTCTGAACCTGTCTAGTCTAAATTCCTGGTGTGCCTTTGCACAAGGACAATGTTTTTGGTAGCAAAGCAGAAAAGGTGTTGAAAAAGTTGGAGGATAAGGTCAAATCTGTGCAAACTGTTAGGGATTTCTGCAAGTTCAGCCTCCTTGTTTTAGTAGACATTACCCTTCTAAGAATTGGACTTTTCCTGACCCTAGTAAACAGAGTCGCACTAGGTCTAGGGATCACAGGTCTTCTAAGGGACAGACTTCCACCTCTCAAAAGGCTAAGCACTGGCAGGCTTCCTCTTTAAAATCGGGGAGTTCTAAGCAAACGTCCCAAAGTAAGCATTCCCAATGAGTCCGGCCTTCTCCTTTTTGTTCTCCATTCACACCTTCCCTGTTCACCAAGGATACCCAGGTATCCTCCCAAATCAAAGGGCAGAAGCAGAAAAACAAGTTGTTTCTTTACTAAACCTGGTAGCAATTGAGCCAGTACCTGCAATTCAGATAGGCCGGGGTTTCTACTCAAGGCTTTTCCTGGTTCACATAAAAGGGGGCACCTGGTGCCCTATTCTGGATTTGTCCATTCTAAACACTTTTCTGGTTATTCCCAAATTCAAAATGCTCACTCTTCAGCAGTTGCTGCCACTGCTGGCCAAGGACCCCTGGCTGGTGACTTTAGATCTCAAAGAAGCTTTATCTGCACATCCTAAAAAGGGAAAGCTGCAGGCAGTTCCTTTGCTTCAGGGCAGGGAACAGGCACTTCCAATTGTTTGCACTGCCCTTTGGCTTATCTATTGCTCCCAGAGTTTTTACAAAATACCCGGCTCCAGTCATTGCTTTTTGCAGGCAAAGAAACATTCAAATTTACCCTTACTTGGGCAATTGTCTTATTCAGGCAAACTCTCCAGAGTAACTTCTAAAGGATTTGGACTTTGTAAAGAACCTTCTCACCTCTTTGGGCTACACTATCAACGAAAAGAAGTCGAAAATAGTACCCACCAGGGAGACTGTATTCCTGGGAGCCAGCCTGAACACAGCCGCCCAGATGGTATTCCTCCCTCAAGGAAACAAATGGATCTTTCAAATTACTTCAAAAATTTGACAAGCATGACCCAGCTCTCTGCAGAGCAATTCCTGCAAGCCCTGGGATTCATGGCTTCATGTATTCTGATGATTCTATATGCCAGACTGCATATGAGGAAAATACAATGGTACCTCAAAAGCCTTTGTCAACACACTCTGGATTTAGACTTGATACTTCCTCTGATTCCCCTGCCTGCAGATGGAGTTCCTTTGGTGGGCAGCTGCCTGCGCACAGAACAAAGGCCTGCCTTTCTGTCCACCTCCTACCAGCCAGACTCACCACGATGCCTCAGTCTACACTTGGGAAGCACATCTAGAGGGCAGATGCATTCAGGGTACTTGGAACTCTCAACAGGTTCATTTGCACATAAATCTGAAGGAATTGATGGCAGTCCAGCAGGCCTTAATGACTTTCAAACATCTTCTCTGTCCTGGTACTCTTCTGGTCAGGACAGACAACGCCACAATCGTGGTACATCAACAAGCAGGGAGGGATGCACTCTTACTCCCTGTGCAGACAAAGCATGATACTATGGTCCATAGCAGCTTCCATGGGCATTCATCTGATAGCTCAGTTTCTTCCAGGAAGGCTCAACACCTTGGCAGACCAGTTGAGCAGGCAGGTCCTGGATCCTCATGAGTGGCAACTAAAGACCATCTTCTATCGAATCATTCAGCGTTGGGGCACTCCCCAGATGGATCTCTTCTCATCTCCAACCAACTACCTTCTTCCAACCTTTTGCACCACGGATCATAACAGCAAAGCTTGGAAAGTGGATGCTCTGTCCTTCCCCTGGACACAGCTGTCGATCTTTGCATTCCCTCCTCTGCCTCTTCTTCTTCCTAGAGTGCTGTTAAAGATAAGGGCTGAAAAACCAAGGGCCATCATCATAGCTCCAGACTGGCCCAGACAACATTGGTATCCACTACTTCGCAGTCTCTCCCAGTCTCTGCCTTAGCATCTTCCCCTGATACCAGATCCCTTGGTCCGGGGAGGAGGAGGGAGGAGAATTCTGCATCCTCATCTTCAGACACTGCATTTGGCATCTTGGCTCATAAGTTAAACCTTTCCCAACAAGTTGTTCAGGTCCCTCGTGAGGCCAGGAGGCCTAGCACTAGGAAATCTTATGCAGATGAGTGGAAAAGATTCTCCATTTGGATGCAGACTGGAGAGGAAGACCCTTCTCATCCTACTCTTCCTCTTATTCTTGACTATCTGGCAGGCTTGCTTAATGGTGGACTTTCCTTTTCTTCTATCAAAATCCATGCTTCAGCTATTTCTGCTCATTGTTCCTTTGCATCCCATTTTCTCTCATCCTTGAAGCAGTTCCTCAGGGGAGTTAGCAATTTAAAGCCTCCCAGAAGGGGACCTACTCCTGCTTGGGATCTCAGTTTTGTACTTGAGAAAGAACCAGCTGCCTCAGCAGACCTGAAGTTTCTCTCCTGGCAAATTGCCTTTCTTTTGGCTATTACTTCAGCTAGAAGAGTTTGAGCTGCAGGCCTTAATGGCAGTAGAGCCTTTTATCATCATCCATGTGGATCGGGTTTCTTTTAGAACTAATCCCTCCTTTATGTTTAAGGTGGTTACTAGCCTGACTCTTAACCAGTCTGTCCACCTGCCTACTTTCTTTCCTAATCCTCAGAATAAAGGGGAAATATTACTGCATTCCTTGGATGTGCATAGACAGCTTAGATTTTACCTGGACAGGACTAAATCTTTTCGAAAGTCGGATCAGTTGTTGGTCAGTTTTGCTCCTGGAGCTCAGGTCAAAGCTATTTCAAAACAGACCATTTCTACGTGGATTGCTCATTGTATTCACTTTTGTTACTTACAGCGTGGCAAGGTTCCTCCTCAGAGTATTAGGACACATTCTACTAGGGCAGCCTCTACCTCAACAGCTTTTTTTAGAGGTGTACCTACTAGGGACATACTGGAAGCAGCTACATGGACTTCTGTCCACACCTTTACTAAACATTACAAATTACCCTTGTTTTCCAAGTCTAGGCCTGGTTTTGCCACTGCAGTTTTGCAGGGGATCCTTACCAACCCTTAAACAGTGGGTGTTCCTCCTCCCTTTTGTTTTTTCCTGGGCTTTGGGAATTGATCCATTTTGTAAGGACTGCAACAGTGAAACATGATGAACATAGTACAGTTGTGTACACTTACCGTAAATGTAGATGTTCAAGTGTATTCACTGTTGCAGTTCTGCCCCCCCCCCCTTTCTATCCCCCTTTTTTCCCTAGGGCACAGACCGGATTTTCTTTTCCTGGTCTAACCTTTTTTTTTGGGGGGGGGGGGGGCTCCTGACATTTAAGGCAAGAAAAGGAAATGGCGTCGGCTGCCTTCTTTTGTACCTGATGTCAAGCCTAATCCAACGTCATGTACCAAGGACTTTGATAATCTGGCTGACTGTGGGCTACCGGGAGCTGGATAACCCATTTTGTAAAGGCTGCAAAAGTGAATGCACTCGAACATCTATATTTATGGTAAGTGTACACAAATGTACTTTACTGACAACACCAGTCATATAGTACATTAAAAAAAACTGAAAAAAACAGTATGAATCACTTTCCTTTCAGCTGTGCAGGATGGTATTAAAACCTAGGAGAAGGCCATAAACCATAGTTAACTGTAAGGGTGGTATGCATCCCCACAGGAGACAGCCTGCCAGCAGATGTAGATCTGAGACACGAGCTATGTGCTGTATCTTTAAGAAGCACATGAGCATGTGCATGTAAATGTTAAACATGTGCATTCCTAGTGCCATTTTGAGAGTGCAGCCAGAGAGTAAGCATGTATGGTTACAGCAGTTAGTTTGTGTACAAGTTAATTTGTTAGTCAATAAACTTCTGTTGTGATGTGTTTGTATGAAATAAAGCTGCTTGAACAGAACCCATGAAGACGCTTCAATTGTGTCCAAAGTAGGAGTAGGAGAGTCACATGGTGTCAGAACTGGGATAGAAAAGATTAAGATTCGGAGCCATGAGGTACAGATGGCGACTGTGAAGGTAAACTAAAAGAAGCTAGCATGAAAAGAGCCTGAAAAGAAGCAAAGGTAATGAGAATACGCACAAACTATGTATTTCATAAAAAGGACAAAACCGGGCATTACAGGAGCACAAAATCCATTATTAAACAAGTGGGAGGCATAAAAGGCTTATTAACTAAAGGAAATGCTTAAAGTAAAGGTGTTTGATGAAACGATTAACAGATAAGTAAAACGAGCATGTTTAAAGGAAAAACGAGCAGGTTTATGGCAAAATGAGCATAAGAAAAGTGCAGTGGGCAGGAAAAGAGATTAAATGAGCAAAACGAATATGGCAAAAGGGGCACATAAAGTGTAAAGCAAGGCGACTGCATTTTTTTTGCAAAGTGCTGTGTTTTGGCATAAGTATGGCTTTGTGTTGTATCGAGGGCAATAACTAAAGATGTTCTTCGTGTTTCACTGTTGCAGTCCTCACATATGGGTTATCCGGCTCCTGGCAGCCCTCAGTCAGTCCAAATACCAGAGTCCTTGGTATATGACGTCGGCTGCCACCGGTTTTAAAACTGATGTCAGTACATCAGGTATAAAAGGAGTTAGCCGACACCATTTCCTCAGTCTTTCTTGCTGCGGAGCCCGAAGCAGATGCAATTCACACTAGTGCTGGTCGGCCGTTTACCTTTGTTTCGTTTTCCGACTACCAAGTTGAAGATGCCTTCAGATAAGTACTCCGTTGGGCATCCTCTTTTCTTGCTTTAACGAATGTCAGATAAAGTTAATAACTGTCTTGCCTGTGGAAAAAGTACAGTTTTGTACCTACCATAAATGCAGATGTTCGAGTGTTCACACTGCTGCAGTCATCACACTTGGGTTATCCTGCCGTCAGGCGGTCCTGCAGTCGGCCAGAGTTCCAAAGTCTTGGTCCGGCGTCAGTTGCTGTCGCTTCTTCCCTGACGTCAGTGCGCCAGGGGTATATGAGGCATCCAATGCCATTTTCTTGCCCCATATGTCAGGTGCCCCCAAGTAGGTAGGCAATACATATTGCTAATAAAACATGTAAAAGGAATAAAAGGAATACCTTCAGTTACAAGCAAATACACCACAAAGGTTGTACAGGATAGAAAAGGTATAGAAAAGTTCACCTAGGTCAGAGGGGATGGAGGGAGGGTAACCTGGACTGCAGCAGTGTGAACACTCGAACATCTACATTTATGGTAGGTACAAAACTGTACTACGTTCATCGTGTTACACTGCTGCAGTCATCACACTTGGGTTGAATCCCAAAGCTAAGGATGGGTGGTGGAACTAAACAGGGTTTGGAGAGGCTAGTAGGCCCTGCAGAACTGCAGTGGCAAATCCAGCTCTGGTTTTAGAGTATAGAGGTAAGTGATAGTGCTTGCTGAAGGTGTGCACTGAACTCCAAGTTGCAGCCTCCAAAATATCCTTGGTTGGTACCCCTCTGAGGAAGGCTGTTGATGTTGCTGTAGCCCTGGTGGAATGGGGCCTGATGTTACCAGGTACAGATTTCCCATGGTGTGTGTAGCAGAAACTGATACAATGTCCTATCCATTTTGAAATGGTCTGTTTTGAGATGGCCTTTCCTTGTGATTCTGCAGCATAGGATACAAAGAGCTGGTCAGATTTTCTGAAAGCCTTAGTTTTATCCAAGTAGTAACGTAATTGCATGTGAATGTCCAAAGAGTGTAGGAGCCTTTCCCCTTTGTTCTGGGGGTTTGGATAAAAGGTGGGCAAATGAATGGTTTGGTTTAGGGCCACACTGGATACCACCTTTGGCATAAAGGAAGGGTCAATTCGTAAAGAGACTCTGTCTTGATGAAAAATGATGAAAGGTTCCACTGCCATTAGGGCCTGTAGCTCTGAGACTCTTTGTGCTGAAGTTATTGCTAGCAGCAGGGCAGTTTTCCATGATAGAAACTGTAGATCAGCTATAAAAGCTGGTTCAAAGGGTGGTAGTGTAAGTTTTTCCAAAACAAAGTTGAGATCCCAAGTTGGTGTTGGTGCTCTCCAGGGCGGTCTTATGTTCTTAGCCCCTCTGAGGACTGTCTTAGTAATGGATGTGAAAATATAGGAGGATCTGTGTTGTATTGAGCTGAAATAGCTGAGGCGTGGATCTTAATAGATGAAAAGGAAAGTGCTTTGTGCAACATCTCGGTTAAATATTGAAGAATCTGAGGAATATTTGGGACAAGGGGATTTTGGCCTTTAGCCTGGTTCCAGGCGCAGAATCTTTTCCATTTGTCTGAATAGGCTTTCCTGGTGCTGGGCCTCCTGGCTTCCAGAATGACATCCGTCACAGCTTTAGAGAGAAGTGTTGACTGGTTGTTTAGGTAATTTGCCATGTTGTTTAGGTAAGCTGCCATGCAGCCAGATTTAAAGACTTGAGCTGGCTGTGTAGAATCTGATTGTTTTGCTGAGTGAGCCGGTGAGGAATTGGAGGTAAAATCCATGGTAGGCCTTGAGCCATGTTCCTTAGTATTGGATACCAGTGTTGGCGTGGCCAGTCTGGAGCAATGAGTATCATTTGTGGCCTCTCTAATCTGGCTTTCAGCAGCACCTTTGCCAGAAGAGGCAGTGGAGGAAAGGCATACACTGTCAATGTTTTCCAACTGAATTGAGAGGCCATCCACTTTCCAAGCTAGTGTGTGGTATGTCCTTGTGCAGAATTTCCGTAGTTGGTAGTTTTGTGGGGAAGCAAAAAGATCTATGTCTGGGCTCCCCCATTTTTGAGTTATCATTGCGAATACTTGCGGATCTAGTTTCCACTCGTGAGGATCTATGATGTTTCTGCTTAGATCGTCTGCCAATGTGTTTTTCTTTCCTGGCAGGAATTGTGCTTGTAGTTGAACTTGGTAGATCAGTGCTGTGTTCCACAAGGTCATTGCTTGTCTGCATAGGGAGTAGGAATGTGTGCCCCCTTGCTTATGTACCACATCACTGTGGTGTTGTCCGTCTTTATTATGAGTTGTCCTGGATATAGGAAGTCCTTGAAAGCTGTTAGGGCATTTTGTACAGCTAGCATCTCTTTTTGATTGATATGTAGATGCCTTTGATCTGCAGACTATTTGCTCTGAATACACTGTCCTGCCATGTGTGCTCCCCAGGCATAATCCGATGCATCTGTTATAGTTTGCCTGGCTGTGAGTAAGGTAAAAGGCTTACCCTTGTTGAGGTGACATGCCTGAGCCCACCATAGAAACTCCTGTTGAAGGCAGGGAATGAGTGGAATTATTGTTTCCAAGCTGTGGCTGTGTTGAGTCCATACGCTTTTCAGATACCATTGTAATTTCCTCATATGCAGTTTTGCAAATGGTGTTAGTAGTATGCAAGATGCCATAAATCCCAAGGCCTGCAGAATTTTTCTTGCAGGGAGTTGGGTCTTTGTTGCCATCATTTTGAAGTATTGAGTCAGTTGTTCTTGCTTGTCTGGTGTGAGATAAGCCATCTGGGCCATTGTATTTAAGCTGGCACCCAGGAATATTATGTCTTGTGAGGGCACTAGTTTTGAATTATTTTCGTTTACTGTGTACCCTAGGCAACTTAATAGGTTTTGGACAAACGCTAGATACTTTAAAAGAATGTCCTTGCTTTCTGCTTGAAAAAGGCAGTCAATCAGGTATGGATATATTTGAATTCCTCTTTGTCTGCAGTATACAATTACTGGTACCAGGCATTTTGTGAAGACCCTGGGCGCAGTAGATAAGTCAAAGGGCAGTGCAGAGAATTGGTAATGGGTTGAACCTGCTATAATTCGGAGGTATCTTCTGCAATTTTGTCTGATAGGGACATGCAGTTATGCCTCCAACGTTACTAGCCAAGCCTTCTTTCCCAGCATGGGAAGAAGTTGCTGTAGTGTTAGCATCTTGAATTTGGGTACTTCCAGATGTGTTTAGAATTGAGAGGTCCTGAATGGGTCTCTAGGCTTTGTCCTTTCGGGGAACTAGAAAGAGTCTTGAGTAAAATCCTTGTCCTTGCTCCTGTGTAGGAACCTGTTGAAAGGCTCTCATGTCCATGAGAGCTGAAATTTGCTTTTGAGCCTCTGCCCATTGATTTGGTGGCAGGTTTGGCATTCCTTTTATTTTTGGTAAAGTGTGAAAGTGGAATCTGTATCCTTGAGATACAATATTTAGGACCCATTGGTCT
Source organism: Protopterus annectens (assembly GCF_019279795.1). Classification (NCBI taxonomy): domain Eukaryota; kingdom Metazoa; phylum Chordata; order Ceratodontiformes; family Protopteridae; genus Protopterus; species Protopterus annectens. The sequence goes on along the minus strand of NC_056741.1, from coordinate 432,351,266 downwards.
TTTGTGATGATGTGCCAGTTGTCTGCAAAAAGAGCTAGTTTTCCTCCCAAGGGAGCTGCCAAAAGGGATTTGCTTGGTAGTCTGAGGGGGGTAAGTCATTGTGTTTGTCTTCTTATAGTTTGAGACCTGTCTTATCCTCCTTTTTGGGTTGTGGCACCCCATTGTCGAGGCTGGTAAGAGCCTTGTGACTGACCTCTGCCCCTTGGGCATCTGTATTTGCCCCTCTGTGGTCTGGCAGAAGCTGGAAAGGACCAGTTTTTGTTTTGCCAATTTCTGCTGAAACGAGGGGGTTGAACCTGTAAAAAATCCTTGAACGTCTGCATAGATTTTGCCTTATCCTCCATTTTCTTTAAAACCTCTTTTGCTTTTACACCAAATAAAACATCCTGCTGTAAAGGTGCATCCAATAACTGCTTTCACATGATCAGGTAAAGTATGGCATTTCGGAGTCTGGCCCAAGTTCGTCAGTATGGCATCTTCTGGTCTCCCGACTTCAGATATTCCTAGGTAAACCAAGTATGCCTACGTATGACAGACCCTGTCACTGCTGCTCTACAAGAAGCTTCCAGTGAATCAAATCCACATTGCAAAGTATGTTTTCCCACTTGTTCATCTGCATATAACAAATCTTGCATTTCCTTGTAATCAGGCTGCTCTGTATGTGTGATCATTTTTTGTTTTAATTGAGACATCAAATATTGTTGATATTTCAGCATGTGAAACTGGCAATTTAAGGCCCTCATAGCTAGAGTAGCTGAGGTATATACTTTACCCCTCTGTCTAGTGCTCTAGAATCCCTTTCAGAGGGTATAGGATTTTTAGCAATAGAGGCCTTAACCCCTTTGGGACCCTGGGAAATGGTTTCTGGGTCAACAACAGGGCTTTTATATAGGAATTTGTGTGAGTCAGGGACTCTGTAGTATCTGTCTGGTTTGGCTGGTGCAGGAGGTAGTGAATCTGGGTTAAGGCTAGATTCTGAATAAACATCATCCACAGTGTCTAACACGGGTGGAATAGCAAGTGGTCTGTGCTGGGGTAGTAAGGAACTCTCGGAGGCTTTTCTTAGCGTCAGAGTAATCCTGGCCTTCCCAGTCGAAATGTTCCCTCATGGTATGTAAAGTTTCCCCAAAAGAGTAGTCTTCTGGGGGAGATGCTGAAGGGATAGACTCTTCAGCATCAGAGTCTTCATAAGGGGAAAGGAGTATTCCTGTTCCTCAGAAGAATCTGAGGAAATTGAAACCTGGTCAGAGGAAGCGTAGTCGTCCTCCTGTCTTGGCCTTTTATCAGGAGGGGGATGGGAACCCCTGATTAGGGTAATTAAATCTTCAGCCATCTTAAGCATCAGTTTCTTAGGCATGGGGCCTTGTACTGGAGACTGCTGTACAGTCTTTGTTTTTAAAGGGGTTTTCAGCTTTGCATAGGATTTAATAGTGAGTGTAGTCAATCTGAAGACACCTTCTGCAACTGAAGGCGTTTCAACTGCACCGGAATCTCCCTCAGCCATGGAGTCGGAAGGGCCTAAAGGTAAAGGCTGTGGAGGCCTAGCAATCTCTGCTTGGGAATCTGATGCCGCCTGGGGTTCTAAATCAGCGGTAGTCAGGGGCTGTGTAGGTGCCTCACTGAAAACCGGAGAACCGGCGACTGGCCTAGCAGAGGCCTCTGAGTCTGATTTGGGTCTCAGCTGCCTGAGGCAAGAAAAGGTTCCCCAACGGGGTACTTAGCTTTATTGAAGACTTCGGTCTGAAATTCGATTTGAAAATTTCAGGAGTCGGCCGACCGGCACTTGCGATCTGCTTCGGGCACTGCGCAGCAAGAAAGACTGAAGAAAATGGCGTCAGATGCCTCTTGTATATCCCTGGCGCACTGACGTCAGGGAAGAAGCGACAGCAACCAACGCCGGATCAAGACTTTGGAACTGTGGCTGACTGCAGAACCGCCTGACGGCAGGATAACCCAAGTGTGATGTCTGCAGCAGTGTAACACGATGAACATCAGATTCCGCACTGTGATTTCCATTCCATTTGGATAACTTGTTTGGGCCTTGAGCACAATGTCCCTAAGTGCGATCTCTGTGCTTCTTTTAACCCATCTACCATACGCTGTAGAGCTAAGATTTTGTATAAGCATTTCGGAGTCTGGCCTAAGTTTGTCGGTATGGCATCTTCTGGTCTCCCGACTTCAGATATTCCTAGGAAATATAAGGACCGCGACAGGCCTAGGGTTAAATCTACTGACGACGCACCAGTGAAATTGGTAGTCAGCACAGCGGTAGTCAGTGAGGCGCTTTGGCAGCCCCTGCAGTCCACAGATTTTCAGCCGCAAGCCTCTGCTGAGACCTTTACGGAGTCTTCTATGCCGCAGGCTGCTAGTTCATCTTCAGACCCTCCACCTGTTGCCACCTAAGATGGGTCCGGAGCCATTTTGCAGGCACCGGCTTCTGATGCTTCTCTTTGACATGAGACCAGAACCATACCGACTAACTTAGCTCAGACTTCTGCAGTTGCTAGGCCTTCCGAGTCCCTCTGGATTGCTAGTAAACCTTCTAGCCGGAAACCTACTCGCAAGTTGGCGTCTGCCTCCCCTCCTGTACCTCCATTCCAGTTGGAAAAGATGTCTGGTGATCTTCTTTCCCTGGTTAGGGGTTCTCACTGCCCCCTTTCAAAGAGGGCTAGGGAATTATCTCCTGATGTTTTGTCTCAGATTCTGAGATTTCCAGTATGTCTGCTGGTGAAGAAGGAAATTCTCAACTTTTTTCTGGCTTTGAGGATTCTGATGCTGAGGATTCTATCCCTTCTGCCTCCCCTCCAGAAGATTTTTCATTTGGGGATACTTTGAATACTCTTAGAGCATTTTAAATGCGAATGTCATGATTTTCCACAGTCTAATAATAGAATCAGGGTATTTTTAGATTTGCCACAGCATAAGCCTCTGATCATACCTCCAGTTTTGGAAGTTGTGGATGTGGATGATGGCTTCATGGAAAATTCTTAAACTCCTAATTCTGTTCCTCCTGCCCCCAGAAAACCGAATGGATATTACAGGGTTCCTGAATCTCATCAATTCCTTTTTAGAAACCCTGCTGCTGATCCAGAAATTATTTCTCAAGGCCCCAAGGGTGTTAAGGCTGCTATTGCTAGAAACCCTGTGCCTTCTGATAAGGAATCTAGGGCCTTGGACAGGTGGGGTAAAAAAAAAATCTATACTTCTGCAACTCTTGCCATTAGATCCGTGAATTGTCTTTTTCACATGCTTAAGTATCAGCAGCATATGTTGGAGGCTATTAAGGCTAAACTTGGAGAGATATTCCTTCCATGACAGAAAGCAGATATGCAAGACTTACTGAATTCTGCTACTTTAGTTAATAAGCATCCACTTCATTGTGGTTTTGACACTTTGGAGGCTTCCTGCAGAGCAGCAGTCACTGGTTCCGTAATTAGGAGGCATGCTTGGCTCAGGGAGTAGCCTCTTTCTGAACCAGTTAAGTCCAAATTGCTGGATGTTCCTTTACATAAGGACAATATTTTTGGTAATAAGGCTGAGGAGGTACTGAAAAAGTTGGAGGATAAGGCAAAATCTATGCAAGCTGTAAAAGATTTCCTTCAGGTTCAGCCTCCTTGGTTTAGTAGGCATTATCCTTCCGAGAATTGGTCTTTCCCTGATCCTGGAAAGCAGGGTTGCTCTAGGCCTAGGGATTTCAGATCTTCCAGAGGGCAGGCTTCTGCCCCTCAAAGGGCTAAACAATGGCATTCTTCTGCTAAATTGGTGAGTTCTAAGCCAGCTTCCCAAAGCAAGCATTCTTAATGACTCTGGCCTTCTTGTGCCTTCCTCTGTGGACCCGGGGTTTCCTTTGGGGGAAGGTTAGTCAGGTTCACAGAGGTATGGTCTACCATCACAGATGACAAATGGGTGCTCAGTATAGTAAACCAAGGTTACAAGTTTTACTTTCACACCTTCCCTGTTTTACAAGGTTACCCAGACATACCCAAAACTCTCAAGGCAGAGGTAGAAATTCAAATTTCTTCTCTACTGACTATGGGGGCCATAGAGCCAGTGCCTGTAAATCAGGCAGGCCAAGGTTTTTATTCAAGGCTTTTTCTGGTACCCAAGAAAGGGGGCACTTGGCGCCCTATTCTGGATCTCTCCATTCTAAACACTTTTCTAGTGATTCCCAAATTCAAGATGCTCACCCTTCAACAATTACTACCAATGCTGGGCAAGGATTCATGTCTGGTAACTTTGGACCTCAAGGAGGCTTATCTGCACATCCCAATAAGGGAAAGTTGCAGGCATTTCCTTCGCTTCAGGGCTGGGGAGCAACACTTTCAATTCTCTGCATTGCTTTTGGCTTATCTACTGCTCCCTGAGTTTTTACGAAGTGCCTGGCTCCAGCCATTGCTTTTTGCAGCCAGAGAAACATTCAGATTATCCTTACCTGGATGACTGTCTCATTTGAGCAAACTCCCCAGAACAACTAGAAAAAGATTTGGATTTCGGGAAGAACATTCTCACCTCTTTGGGTTACACACTCAACGAAAAGAAGTCAAAGTTGTTACCTTCAAAGGAGATTGTTTTCCTTGGAGCGAGTCTGAATACAGCCACCCAGATGGTAATCCTTCCTCAACAGACGCAAGAAGATCTTTCCGCTTAATTCATGAACTTGGCACGCATGACCCAGCTCTCTGCAAGGCGATTCTTGAAAGCACTGGGGTTCACGGCTTCAAATATTTTGATGATCCCATATGCAAGGCTGCAGATGAGAAAACTTCAGTGGTACTTCAAGAATCTTTGGTGTCAACACGCACAGGACTTAGACTTGATTCTTCCCCTGATTCCCTGTCTACAAATGGAGTTCCTCTGGTGGGCGACAGCCTGTTCTCAGAACAAGGTTCTGCCTTTCCGCCCACCACCTGCCAGCCAGACTCTCACCACAGATGCCTCAGATGTTGCATGGGGGGATCATCTGGAGGGCAGGGGCATACAGGGGACTTGGAGCACCCAGCAGATTCATATGCACATAAACTTAAAAGAATTGATGGCAGTGCAGCAGGCCTTGCTGGCTTTCAAGGACCTACTCTACCCTGGGACTCTGCTAATCAGGACAGACAGTACTACAGTCATGTGGTGCATCAACAAGCAAGGGGGGCTCACTCTTACCCCTTGTGCAGACAAAGCAGGAGACTGGTCCATAGCAGCATCCATGGGCTTACATCTAATAGCCCACTATCTTCCAGGGAGGCTAAACTCCTTAGCGGATCATTTGAACAGACATTTTCTGGATCCTCACAAGTGGCAACTGAACAGGGACATTTTCCATCGCATCACTCATCATTGGGGCACCCCACAAGTGGATCTTTTCTCCTCTCACACCAATCATGTCCTTCCAACCTTCTGCACCAGGGAGTTCCACAACAAAGCTTGGAGGGTGGATGCCTTGTCCTTCCCATGGACACATCTCTTAGTTTATGCATTCCCTCCTCTGCCTCTTCTTCCAGAGTGCTGCTAAAGATAAGGGACAAAAAAACAAAGGCTATTCTGATAGCTCCAGATTAGCTCAGGCAGCATTGGTATCATCTCCTTCGCAGCCTTTCCCAGGCTCAGCCTTGGCATCTTCCCCTGGTACCGTATCTGTTGGTTCAGGGAGGGGAAATGTTCCTTCGTCATCTTCAAACTCTGCATTTAACTGCCTGGCTAATACCTTAAATCTTTCTCAACAGGTGGTTGAAGTTCTTCATGAGGCCAGGAGGCCTAGCACAAGAAAATTCTATGCAGATAAATGGAAGAGATTTTGCTCTTGGATGCTAGCTAAAGGAGCTGAGTGTGTCCGTTTGCATCCTGTTGCACTCATTCTTGACTACCTAGCAGGATTGCTTAATGGTGGACTTTTTTTCTTCAATCAAAATTCACGCTTCAGCAATTTCGGCTGATTGTTCTTTTGAGCAACCCTTTTTTTTTCCCCACCCCTTGATGAAACAGTTCCTGAGCTAGTAATCTTAGACCTCCCAGAAGAGCTCCTACTCCTGCTTGGGATCTTAATTTTGTCCTGGAAAAACTTACTCTGCCTCCCTTTGAACCAGCTGCCTGTGCAGATTTGAAGTTTCTATCTGGAAGACTGCTTTCCTTTTAGCTATTACTTCAGCTAGAAGGGTATCTGAGCTGCTAATGGCAGTAGAACCTTTCATTATTTTTCTCTCAGATCGGGTTTCTTTGAGAACCAATCCCTCCTTTATGCCTAAGGTAGTTTCCAGTTAAACCCTTAACCAGTCTATTCACCTGCCTACATTTTTCAACAATCCCCAAAATAAAGGGGAAAGGATTCTGCGCTCTCTTGATGTGCATAGACAGCTGAGATTTTACTTCAGATTTTCAAAATGATTCGGTCCTAACAGTTATTGGTTAGTTTTGCTCCTGGGGCTCAGGGTAAAGCTATTTCAAAACAAGCCATCTCCAAATGGATTGCTCATTGTATTCACTTTTGTTACCTGCAGCATGGGAAGGTTTCCCCTCAGGGTATTAAGACCCATTCTACTAGAGCAGCCTCTACCTCTGCAGCCCTTCTGAGAGGTGTGCCTACTAAGGACATTCTTCCATACTTTCACAAAGCATTACAATCTACCTTTGTTTTCTAAATCCAAGGCTGGTTTTGCCTCTACAGTTTTGCAGGGCCTCCTTACCAACCCTTAATCTGTGATCCTTCCTCCCCCCTTTGTCTTCTTACTGGGCTTTGGGAATCAACCCATATGTGTGAGGACTGCAACAGTGAAACACGAAGAACTTAGTACAGTTGTGTACACTTACTATAAATGTAGAGTTTAGAGTGTATTCACTGTTGCAGTCCTGGTTTCCCACCCTCCATTCCTCCTTTTTTCCTAAGGCACAGACTATGGATTTTTATTTTTTGTATGACATGTCCAGGGGCTACCATTCCTGGATTAGCCTTCTCTTGGGGGCTCCTGACAGTTAAGGCAAGAAAAACTGAGGAAATGGTGTTGGCTGCCTCCCTTTATACCTGATGTACTGACATCAGCTTTACAACCGGCGGCAGCCAACATCATATACCAAGGACTCTGGTATTCAGGCCGACTGAGGGCTACCGGGAGCCGGGTAACCCATATGCGAGGACCGCAACAGTGAATACACTCTAACATCTACATTTATGGTAAGTGTACACAACTGTATTTTATTCAAAGTACCTCAATGTGTAAAAGTGCTTACAGTGTGTGCTTATTGCTGTGCACATATTTTGAAGAGTTATTTGTTTGCAAAGCACAGTGCAGTCAAAGTATAGACATTTTGAAAAGTTCTTGTGCTGGGTATGTCCATTTGCAAAGTGCCACCATTACAGTGTGCTCCTTGCACTGTAGAGAGCTGCCTAGCAAGGTGCCGCTATTTTGGGGAAGTTTGTGTGTTAATAGGATCATAGGAAGTTACTAGGCTGTTGGCCCTGAGGCCCTTATAAGCCTAGCCAAGAGTTTTCCCCATGCATAAACAAATCAGTTGTGTACTCTTTATTTGCAAAGTACCATTACTTTGAAATGTTATTGACTCTGAGCTTCTCCTGCCCAGTTCATTTGCATCATGCAGTTATTTTACATGTTTCTTATACTGATAAGAGGTAATTTTGTGCAGTACAGTAATTTCAAGAGTATTACAGTGCCCAAGAGAGACTTAATTTGTGACATTCAGTTATACAAAGGCTTGTTGTGCTGCTGAGCAAAGTTACAAGTACTGGCTTAAATTTCTGGCACGTGTTTGTGCTTGTGTGCAGAACCCTTCATCGGTATGTGTTAATATGACTGATTTTGAAACCCCTTACCTCTTGTATTTGATCAGAGTATTGCAGCAGCTTATTCAGATAAAGATGCATGCACCAAGGTATTAATTTTGCTAAACTTAGCTGGGTCAGAGGCCCTAAAAAGAGAGCGTTTATGTATGCACCAGCAGTGTATGAAGGAGAAGGTGAAAACCATCATATTGTTGTGCAGGCTGAGTCGAGAGAAGACCCCGAGTGTTTGAAGAGCAAGTTCAGAGAAATGTGTAACCCCCAGACACATATTACAGTGGAGAGGCATTTGCTTTACATGAGAGAGTAGAAACCAGGATAAACTTTCGCAGCTTATATAACTGATCTGAGAAACAAGGCTAAAACATGTTGATTTGGTGACTTAAAAGATGAATTAATAAAGGACAGGCTTGTGTGTGGTATTAACAGTGCTGCTGTAAGAAGGATTTTGCTGCATGATAGTGATTTAACATTGAGTAAAGCCGTAGAGATTTGCCAAATCCACGAAGTGACAGAAAAACATGCAAAGTATGCTGGCAAGTGACAAGGGGATGGTTTCAACAGGCTGCAGAGCAAAGGTAGACAGCATGCAGTATGTGGCAAACAGAAATAGGCCTACTAAGCACATGGCAGTCACAACCCCTGCTGGCTCATCAGGAAAACTGCGCGGCATTCCAGTATATTCTATGACCAGTTCAGTTAGAGGAACATGCTTCTCAGTGCATTACAAGCATGAATCAGCAAAACCAAAGTCCAGCTTTATTGTTAACTGTCGCAATTGTGGTGCAAATCATGAGTCTAAAAGAGAGAAATGATTTAGCATTTGGTCAGCAATGTCACCACTGTAAAGAATGGAACCACTTCCAAAAGGTTTGCAAATCAGGTAAACCTCATGCAGTTGTAAAGCAAGGTCACACAAAAAAGCAGGTTGATCAAGTACAGATGCAGCAGTCAGCTTTCTATGTGGTTGGTGTATCAGTAATTGGTGAAAGAGTTGATGCAGTAATTTATTGGCAAACAGCAAAGTGTTCAGTACAGTCTGGACCAAGGGTAAATCCACAGAGCTCAAAGTAGACACAGGTTCAGAGTGTAGTGTTATATCAGCAGACACATTTGCTAGAGTGAGAAGTAAGGAGCAACTCACTGTGGTCAGTAGTGTGAAACTTGTTGCTTATGGAAGAGATTCAAACTGAAGGCTCAGTGATACTTTCATGTTATTTGGCCAAGCACTGTTATGACTTGTTCCATGTAGTCAGAAGAACAGTACAGTTTGTATTGGGTGTCAAAGATAGTTTGAGAATGAATCTGCTTTCTTTTATCAAAGAAGTTCATCACATAAGTGCATCTCCTAGTTCTAATTTTTCTGAAGTCATTTTCTCAGAGTATGCTGATGTTTTCAAGGATAGGTTGGGCAAATTTCACTAGTGTATTCTATGGAGTTAGACCCAGAGGGTCACCTCAGTAGTCAGACCAGCCAGAAGAGTTCCAATAGCTATGCAGGATAAAGTTAAGGCTCAGCTGGACAAAATAATACAGCAAGGTGTAATTTGTCCAGTTGCAGAACCAACTGAACGGGTGTCTATGGTAGCAGCTCACAAAAAAGGCTCAGACGAAATCAGAGTATGCATTGACCCAAGAGATTTAAACAAAGCATTGAAAAGACCATATCATCCAATGCACACAGTTGAAGAGGTCGCAGCCCTAGTACCAAATGCCACTGTTTTTTCAGTCTTGGATGCAGAGTTCATTTTGGCAAGTGATGCTTGATTGCAAATCCTTATTACTAACCACGTTTGGCACTCCATTTGGCAGATAGAGATTTCTAAAGATGCCATTTGGAATAAATTCTGCAAGTGAAGTCCTTTAGTGTGCAGTGGAACAGATTTTTTCAGGTTATCCTTTGACTGTAGTGGTTGATTTATTGGTTGGAGGCAATGGCAAAGCAGAGCATGACAGAAACCTAAAGAAAGTTCTAGAAAGAGCACTTGAAGTGAACTTTAAGCTCAATTCTCTGAAGTGCAAATTCAGACTCCCAGAAGTAACATGTAGGTCATTTGTTTACCAGTACTGGCTTGAGACCAGACCTGACCAAGCAAGCAGCCATTCTTGAGATGTCAGCACCAGGCAGTGTTTAAGCTCTGCAATGTTTCTTAGGCATGGTCAACTATTTAGGCAAGTTTATACCAGACTTCAGTGAGTTGACAACACCTTTAAGAGAGTTGATGCGCAGAAATGTTGCATGGTCATGATTAGAACACCACCAGAAGGCATTTGAAGAGCTCAAGCAGGAATTGTCCAACCCATCTACATTAAGATACTATGATGTGAACAAACCAGTTACTCTTTCCTATGATGATTCAAACTTTGGTCTAGGCGCAGTTATACTTCAAGAAGTCAGACCAGTAGCCTATGCATCTATAACATTTACCCAAGCTGAGATGCAGTATGCTGAAATTGAGAGAGAACTTTTGGCAGTAGTATTTGCATGATGTTCATTGTGCATACAGCTGCAGTCATAACAGATGGGTTTTCCTGCCATTAGGCGGGTCCTCGGTCAGCCAAATTCCAAAGTCTAGGTCCGGCGTCGGATGTCGTCGCTTCTTCCCTGACGTCAGTGCGACAGGGGTATAAAAAAACCAGCTGACTCCATTTTCTTCAGTCTTTCTTGCCGCGCGGTGCCCGAAGCAGAAGCAGTTCGCAAGTGCCGGTCGGCCAGCTCCTGAGATTACGAATATTTTTCAACCGAAGTCTTCTTGAAAGCTAAGTACCCTGTTGGGGAAACTTTTCTTGCCTCAGACCGATGTCAGACAAAGTTAATAATTGCATTTCATGTGGGAAGCAAATACCGCATAAGGATTTCCATTCCCTCTGCATTCCTTGCTTAGGCCCAGACCACGATGTCTCGGCCTGTCGTTTTTGTGCTATATTCAACAGACGCACTATTAAGCATCGGGCGGAGTTCACCCAACACTATTTCGTCCAAAAGTTTAATTACATTATGTCGTCGGATAATCAGACTCCAGTTTTGAGTAAAAGACGCAAAGATAAGGACCGATATACGAGGTCTGCGACTTCTACAGACACCACGCTAAAGCAGACTACTGGTGCTCTGGTTCTCAGCGAGGTGCCTACGCAGCCCCTGACTACCGATTACACTTCATTAGTGGTGTCTTCTGTGCCCGAGGTCGCAGGCTCTTCGGCCCACACCCCGACTACAGATACCGAAGCCACTCTTGGCGGGCAAACTCAGAGTTTAGACAGGCCTGCCACCTCTCAAGGTGTCTTCAGGCCGCCTTCTTTTTCCATTAAGGCTTTCACTAAATCTAAAGCAGCCATGCATGCTAAGAGACCAGCTCCACAGGGCCCCTCTCAAGGCCCCATGCCTAAAAAGCAGATGCTCAAAATGGCTGAGGATTTGATTACTCTTATCAGGGGTTCTCAACCCCCTCAGACAAAAGGCCCAGAGTGGAGGAAGAATACCCTTCCTCGGACCAGGCCTCCTTTACTTCAGAACATTCTGAAGACCAGGAACATTCCTACTCTCCTTTTGAAGATTCTGATGCAGAGGAGTCCATTCTCTCTGTCTCCCCCCCCCCCCCCCTGAGGACTACTCTTTTTGGGAAACCTTGCATACCTTGAGGGAACAATTCCACTGGGAAGGCCAAGATTACTCAGACTCCAAGAAAAGGCTCAGGGATTTCCTCTTGCTCCCTCAGCACAGGCCTCTGGCTATACCTCCTGTCTTAGACATACTAGATGATATGTATTCAGAGGCCAGCCTTAACCCAGATTCTTTACCTCCAGCTCCAGTCAAGCCTGACAGGTATTACCGGGTTCCTGATTCACACCAATTCCTATACAAAAGCCATGCGGCTGACCCAGAAACTATTTCACAGGGTCCCAAGGGAATTAAGGCCTCCACTGCCAAAAATCCATTACCTTCAGAGAGAGATTCCAGAGCTTTAGAAAGGTGGGGGAAAAAGGTATACACCTCGGCCACCTTAACCACAAGGGCATTAAACTGTCAGTTCCATATGTTAAAGTATCAACAGTTTTTGTTATCTCGGTTGAAAAGCAAAATGTCACAACCTGAACAACCAGACTTGAAGGAGTTGCAGGATTTGTTGCATAGTGCAGAGCAAATGGGTAAACATACCTTGCAATGTGGTTTTGATGCTTTAGAGGCCTCATGTAGAGCTGCTGTTACAGGATCAGTCATACGTAGACATGCTTGGCTCAAAGAGCAAACCTTACCAGATCATGTCAAAGCTAAACTACTAGATGCACCTCCACAAAAAGATGTATTGTTTGGTGTTAAAGCTGAGGAGGTATTAAAGAAAATGGAGGAAAAGGCAAAATCAATGCAAACGGTGAAAGATTTCCTACCGGTACAACCTCCACGTTTCAGTAGAAATTGGCCTTCAAAAAACTGGTCCTTTCCAGCCACGGACAGACCTCAAAGAGGTAGATACAGGCGCCCGAGGTGTAGAGGGCAATCTCAAGGATCATTTAGAGGCAGACAATGGCAAGCACCTACACCAAGAGGTGGTGGGGATAGTTCACAGCCATTCAGAAAGCAGAACCAATGACTTACCCCTTTGCATGCCAAGCAAGACTCGATTGGCAGCACCTTTAGGCGGAAAACTGGCATTATTTTCGAAAAATTGGCATATTGTCACAAAAGACAAATGGATCCTGGACATTATAGACAGAGGCTACAGATTCCACTTTCACACCCTTCCAAAAATGAGAGGCATGCCAAACCTGCCACACAATCAAAGGGCAGAGGCACAAAAACAAATTTCAGATCTCATGGACATGAAAGCTATTCGAGGTACCTGCACAAGAACAGGGTCAAGGTTTTTATTCCAGACTATTCCTGGTACCAAGGAAGGGCAAAGATTGGAGACCTATTTTGGACCTATCCATCCTAAACACATATTTACTTGTACCAAAATTCAAGATGCTCACATTACAGCAGCTCCTACCCATGCTGGGCAAGGAGTCTTGGCTGGTAACATTGGACCTCAAGGAGGCATACCTGCATGTCCCAATCAGACAAGATTGCAGAAGATACCTCAGATTTCTTGCAGGTTCAACCCATTATCAATTCTCTGCATTCCCCTTTGGCTTATCTACTGAGCCCAGAGTGTTCACGAAATGCCTGGCATCAGTAATTGCCTTCTGCAGACTTCAAGGGATACAAATATACCCATATTTGGACGAGTGCCTGATCCAAGCGGACAGCAAACATGTACTTCTGAAACACCTGGCATTTGTAATGTTGTTGTATTCTCTGGGATACACAGTCAACAAAAAGAAATCAAGACTAATACCCTCTCAAACAATAATTTTCCTGGGTGCCAGCTTGAGTACAACCACCCAGATGGCCTACCTCACGCCAGAGAAACAAGGGCAACTAACTCAATACTTCAGAAAACTGGCAACCTTCACCAGGCTGACTGCAAGGAAAATCCTGCAGGCTCTGGGATTCATGGCATCTTGCATCCTGCTAATCCCATGTGCAAAGCTGCATATGAGGAAACTTCAGTGGTACCTAAAAAACTTATGGTCTCAACACAGCCACAGTTTGGAAACAATTATAACACTGATTCCATGTCTTCAAATGAATTTCTGTGGTGGGCTCAAGCATGCCAAAGAAACATAGGTCTCCCATTCTGCAAGCCTCAAGCAAATCAAGTCATCACAACAGACGCCTCGGACTACGCCTGGGGGGCGCACATGACAGATCGGTGCATTCAGAGCAAATGGTCCCAAAAAGAAAAGCACCTACACATCAATCAAAAGGAAATGCAGTAATAAATGCTATTATGACTTTCAAAGACCTACTGCATCCAGGCCAGCTATTGATAGGGACAGACAACTCCACAGTGATGTGGTACATAAACAGGGAGGAACCCATTCATACCTCCTATGCAGGCTAGCCATGTCTCTTTGGAACATGGCTCTGGAATTACAAATCCAACTTCAAGCACAGTTCCTGCCAGGCAAGGAAAACACGCTGGCAGACAACCTAAGCAGAAATATGACAGATCCACACGAATGGAAGTTGCATCCTCAAGTTTTTACAAAGATAATTCAAGCATGGGGAAGGCCAGACATAGATCTCTTTGCCACCCACAGAAATTACCAATTGACAAAATACTGCTCAAGGACCTTTCATCCACAGGCCTGGAAAGTGGACGCACTCTCTTTCAGTTGGACAACAATGACAGTTTATGCCTTTCCACCGCTTCCTCTGCTGCCCAAAGTTCTATTAAAAGCCAGAGCAGACAGACCAAAGATGATTCTCATTGCTCCAGACTGGCCAAGACAACACTGGTACCCACTCCTCCTGAGGAGCCTGATGCATTCCCCACCATGGATCCTGCCTCTAATGTCCCTTCTACTGACTCAGCACAACTTCAAAACTCTTCACAGTCAGCTGAAATCACTCAATCTAGCCACATGGAGGATTCCTTAAATTCACAACAGACCCTACTCTCCAAGGAGGTGCAGGATGTCATTTTGGAGGCCAGAAGGCTTTCTACTAGAAAAGCCTACTCCGCAAAATGGAAACGGTTTTGTGCCTGGAATCAGAAAAAGGGTCAGAATCCTGAAATACTGAATTTATCTCAAATATTACAGTACCTAGCTGAGATGCTAAGCAATGGACTTTCATTCTCCACCATCAAAATCCATGCCCCAGCCATTTCTGCAGAATACAACACTGATCCGCCTTTATTCTCTCACCCTCTCTTAAGACAGTTCCTCAGAGGGGCTAAGAATATAAAACCCCCAAGGAAGCAACCAGTACCTGCTTGGGACCTCAATTTCATTCTAGAAAAACTGACCCTGCCTCCTTTGGAGCCAGCTGCTTCAACAGAACTGCAATATTTGTCATGGAAAACAGCCTTCCTTCTGGCTATCACCTCAGCACGCAGGGTTTCGGAACTACAAGCCCTCATGACTGTGCAGCCTTTCATCATTTTCATCAGGACAGAGTTTCCTTACGAACCAACCCTTCTTTTATGCCAAAGGTAGTATCCAGGGTAGCCTTGAATCAGGCTATCCACTTACCTACCTTTTACCCTAATCCACAAAACAAAGGGGAGAGACTACTACATTCCTTGGACATTCACAGACAGCTCCGTTAGTATTTGGACAGAACAAAGCCTTACAGAAAATCAGAGTAACTCTTTGTGTCCTATGCTACAGGTGCTCAAGGAAAGCCTATTTCCAAACAGACAATCTCAAAATGGATAGCCCACTGCATTCGCTTTTGTTACTCTTTTCATGGTAAAACTGTACCTACAGGCATCAGATCTCACTCCACAAGGGCCACAACTACCTCTGCAGCTTTCCTCAGGGGGGTTCCTACCAAAGATATTTTGGAAGCAGCCACTTGGAGTTCTGTATATACTTTCTCCAAGCACCATCACCTACCATTATACTCCAAATCTAGAGCGGGCTTTGCCACTGCAGTCTTGCAGGGCATCCTGGCTCTTCCTAGTTCCACTTAGTGCCTACAACCCCTTCTTTAGCTTTGGGATTCTACCCATCTGTTATGACTGCAGCTGTATGCACGATGAACATAGTACAGTTTTGTACCTACCATAAATGTAGATGTTCGAGTGCTAATACAGCTGCAGTCCAGGTTTCCCTCCCTCCTTCCCCTCTTGAGACAGGCCTAATTGCTAACACCTCCTCATACAACATGATTGGGGTATTCTTTTATGGTGTATTTGCTTGCAACTACTGTTTTTTGATTTTATTGCATTGCATTATTACATAAATTTATGTTTTGCCTTCCTTCTGGGGGCACCTGACATCTGGGGCAAGAAAAACTGAAGAAAATGGCGTTGGCTGCTTCTTTTATACCCTTGTCGCACTGACGTCAGGGAAAAAGCAACTACATCCGACGCCAGACCTAGTCTTTGGAATTCGGCCGACCGAGGACCCGCCTGACAGCAGGAAAATCCATCTGTTATGACTGCAGCTGTATTAGCACTCGAACATCTACATTTATGGTAGGTACAAAACTGTACTTTCCACGTTTCTTGATTATATTTATGGTCGAGCTATCCAGTTTGAAACTGACCACCAACCTCTAATTACTATTCTAAATAAGCCTATGCATTCAGCTCCAGCAAGATTACAATGAGTGATGCTCAAATTGCAAAAGTACAATTTCAAAGTGGTCTACACAAAAGTCAAACTACTCTATCTGGCCGATACCTCCTCTAGATAGCCCAGGAATACAACAAACAGCTTGACGGTGAGACTTTTGACTTTGATGTGATGGCAGTGCGTAAATTTTCTACCACTAGGCTTGAGTTGAGAGATCACACTGTGACTGATTCAGGTTTTTGCAAAAGCTCAATCACTAAATGTTGGGTGGCCGACAAAGCAATCTAGTGTACCACCTGAAGTGCAAACCTATTTTCCCTACAGAGTTGAAATGTTGATGGAATATGCCATTATTTTCAAAGGTCCTAAAATTGTTGATGTTCGTGTTTCACTGTTGCAGTCATTACTCTTGGGTTATCCTGCTGGCAGGCTACCCTCAGTCGGCCAGAATTCCAAAGTCTAGGTCCGATGTCGGTTGCTGTCGCCTCTTCCCTGACATCAGTGCGCCAGGGTTATTAAAGATACAGCCGACACCAGTTTCTTCAGTCTTTCTTGCCACGCGGTGCCCGAAGCAAAAGCAGTTTGCAAGTGCCGGTTGGCCGACTCCTGAGATATTCAAATCCGAATTTCAGAACCGAAGTCTTCATTAAAGCAAAGTACCCCGTTGGGGACACCTTTTTCTTGCTCCAGACCGATGTCAGAAAAAGTTAACAATTGTATTTCTTGTGGGAAGCAAATACCTCATAAGGATTTTCACTCTTACTGTATTCCTTGCCTAGGCCCTGATCACAACGTCGCTAGCTGTCAGTTTTGTGTTAGATTTAACCAACGTACTATTAAGCGTCTGTTCGATTTTGCATTTCATTACTTTGGCCGAAGATTTAATTATATAATGCCGTCGGACCAGCTGACAACCAGAGTTTACAAAAAACGCAAGGACAAGGAAAAGGATAGGTATCCGAGGTCCAAAACCGACGACGAGGCCTCTGCTAGGCCAGTCGCCGGTTCTCAGTGAGGCGCTTTCGCAGCCCCTGGCGCCCACTACCTCAGAGCCACAGGCCGCTTCTGACTCCCACATGGAGCCGACTGGGCCTCTGGATACTTAAGGTATTGGACACTCGGAAATCATTCCCTCAGATGGGTCCGGAGCCGCTGAGCAGGCATCGGCTTCTGAGGGTGTCTTCAGACTTGCACAACTATATATTAAGCCATCTTCAGCTTCAAAGACTAAAGCAGCTCTAAAGACAAAGAAACAAGTACAGCATTCTCCTGCTCAGACTTCCATGCCTAAAAAACAGATGCTCAAAATGGCCGAAGACCTAATTACTTTGATCAGGGGCTCCCATCCCCCTCCCGATAAGAGGCCTAGGCAAGAGACAGAGTATGATTCTTCGGATCAGGTTTCTATTTCCTCTGATTCCTCTTCTGAACAGGATTACTCCATGCTTCCCTATGAGGATTCTGATGCTGAAGAATCCATTCCTTCAGCCTCTCCTCCTGAGGATTATTCTTTTGGGGAAACCCTGCATACCATGACGGAGCATTTCCACTGGGAGAGCCAAGATTATTCTGAATCTAAGAAAAGGCTCAAACTTTCTGCTACTTCCTCAGCACAGACCCCTTGCTATTCCACCTGTTCTAGACATTGTAGATGTATTTTCAAAGTCCGGCCTGTCCCCTGACTCTTTACCCATTGCACCTGCAAAGCCAGACAGATACTACAGGGTCCCGGATCCTCATAAATTCCTATGTAAAAACCCCGCTGCTGACTCAGAAACTATATCCCAGGGACCCAAAGGGGTCAAAGCTTCCACTGCAAAAAACCCTGTTCCCTCTGATAGGGATTCTAGGGCTCTAGACAGATGGAGGAAAAAGTCTACACTTATGCTACCCTGGCTGTAAGGGCTTTAAATTGTCAGTTTCATATGCTTAAATATCAGCAATATTTAATGTCACTGCTTAAACAGAAATTGTTGACAAATACTGAATGTTCCGAGAACAAGGAATTGCAGGATTTATTGCATGCAGCTGAACAAGTGGGAAAGCATACTTTGCAATATGGTTATGATTCACTGGAGGCCTCTTGCAGGGCCACTGTTACAGGTTCTGTTATTAGAAGGCATGCTTGGTTAAAGGAACAGAATCTGCCTGATCATGTTAAAGCAAAATTATTAGATGTACCATTACAGCATGATACTTTGTTTGGTACTGAAGCAGAAGAGGTGTTGAAAAAAATGGAGGATAAAGCAAAATCCATGCAGACAATTAAGGATTTCTTACAGGTACAACCACCCAGGTTTAGCAGGAACTGGCCTTCTAAAAATTGGTCCTTTCCAGTGTCAGACAGACCACAAAGAGGCAGATCTCAGCCCCAAGGCTCATACAGGACTAAACAATGGGGTGCTCCTACCTCCAAAAGCGGAGAAGACAAATCACAGCCTTACAGGAAACAGTCCCAATGACTTTGCTCTACCAGATCCAAGCACTTTTCTTTTGGCAGCCCCCTTAGGGGGAAAACTAGCACTTTTTTCATCGAATTGGCAAATGGTTACCAAAGACAAATGGGTCCTGAACATAGTGTCCCAAGGCTACAGGTTCCATTTTCACACTCTACCAAGGTCAAAAGGTATGCCAGACCTGCCACACAATCAATGGGCAGAGGCACAAAAACAAATTACAACCCTCATGGACATGAGGGCCATTCAGCAAGTACCACAACAAGAGCAGTGGCAAGGATTTTACTCCAGACTTTTCTTAGTACCCAGAAAGGACAAAACCTGGAGACCAATACTGGACCTGTCTATGCTAAATACGTTTCTGGACGTTCCAAAATTCAAGATGTTGACTCTACAGCAGCTACTGCCCATGCTGGGCAAGAAGGCTTGGCTCGTAACTTTGGATCTAAAAGAGGCATACCTGCATGTCCCAGTCAGGCAATCTTGCAGAACATACCACAGACTCATAGCTGGCTCAATGCATTACCAATTCTCTGCACTGCCCTTTGGCTTATCTACTGCGCCCAGGGTCTTTACAAAATGCCTGGCACCAGTAATTGCGTTTTGCAGACAAAAAGGAATTCAAATATATCCCTACTTGGACGACTGCCTAATTCAAGCAGAGAACAAAGACATTCTTCTAAAGCATCTGGCGTTTGTAAAAAGATTACTAATTGGCCTAGGGTACACAGTAAACGAAAAAAAATCAAAACTAGTGCCCTCATAAGAGATAATATTCCTGGATGCAAGCTTAAATACAACTGCCTAGATGGCTTATCTCACACCAGACAAACAAAAGCAACTGACTACTTCACGAAATTGGCAACAAAAACCCACTTATCTGCAAGGAAAATCCTGCAGGCCTTGGGTTTCATGGCATCCTGCATTCTACTAATTCCATAAGCCAGACTGTTTATGAGGAAACTACAATGGTATCTAAAAAGTGTTTGGACTCGGCATTGCCACAGCCTGGAGACAGTAATTGCACTCATTCCCTGCCAGCAACAGGAGTTTCGATGGTGGGCAGAAGCCAGTCACCACAACAAGGGTCTGCCATTCAGTCTACCCACAGCCAGACAGACACTGACAATGGATGCATCAGATTATGCCTGGGGGGCCCATATGGCAGGAAAATGTATCCAGGGCACATGGCCTGCAAACCAGATGCAGCTTCACTTCAGTCAAAAAGAGATGCTAGCTGTTCAAAATGCCCTGACAGCTTTCAAGGACCTGCTTCATCCAGGACAGTTACTGATAGACGGACAACACTACAGTCATGTGGTACATAAACAAGCAGGGAGGTACACATTCCTATCCCCTCTGCAGACAAGCAATGACCTTATGGGACACAGCATTGGCTTTTAAAGTTCACCTGCAAGCAAAATTCCTGCCAGGAAAAACAAATACTCTGGCAGACGAACTAAGCAGAAACCTCATGGATCCCCACGAATGGAAACTGGATCCACAAGTCTTCAGCATGATAATAAGGAAATGGGGGATGCCCAGACAGGTCTATTTGCCTCCCCTCACAACTGCCAATTGCAGAGATTTTGCACAAGGATTTATCACAAGCAAGCATGGAAAGTGGACGCCCTATCTATCAACTGGAAAAATATAACAGTGTATGCCTTTCCTCCACTGCCTCTCCTTCCCAGGGTACTCCTAAAGGTCAGACAAGAGAAACCAAAAATTATACTGATTGCACCAGACTGGCCATGCCAGCACTGGTACCCAATCATAAAGAGCTTGTCTCAAGGTCCAGCCTCAAACTTCTCACTTGCTGACCCAACAAAACAATCAGATCCTGCACAGCCAACTCAAGACCCTAAATCTGGCAGCATGGCGGATAATGTAGCCATTCAGAACACTCCATTCAAAAGCTGTTATGGATGTTATCTTGGAGGCCAGGAGGCCCAGTACCAGAAAATCTTATGCAGAAAAATGGAAGAGATTCTGTGCTTGGAACCAGGAACAAGGCATTGACACGTGTGTACCAAATATCCCTCAGATTTTACAATACCTAACTGAGATGCTGAACAAAGGCCTTTCTTTCTCATCAATTAAGATTCATGCCTCTTCCATTTCAGCCCATTACAATGCGGAACCACCTATTTTTTCTCATCCTTTAATAAGGCAGTACCTCAGAGGGGCCACAAACATTAGGCCTCCAGGGAGAGCACCAATTCTGGCCTAGTATCTCAATTATGTTTTGGAAAAACTCACTCTGCCTCCTTTTGAGCCAGCATCAACAGCAGGTATAAAATTCTTATCCTGGAAAACAGCTCTGCTCCTAGCAATAACCTCTGCAAGGCGAGTCTCGGAGTTGCAAGCACTCATGGCTGTGGAACCTTTCCACATTTTTCATCCAGACAGGGTTTCTCTGAGGACAAACTCTACATTTATGCCTAAGGTGGTGTCCAGTGTGGTCCTCAACCAAACTATTCACTTGCCTACCTTTTATCCAAATCCACAGAACAAGGCTGGGAAAATTCTGCATTCTTTGGACATACACAGGCAGCTACACTTCTTGGACAGAACTAAAGCTTTCAGAAAGACTGAGCAACTTTTAGTGTCATATGCTGCAGGATCACAAGGAAAGGCTATCTCAAAACAGACTATTTCTAAATGGATAGGCCATTGCATCCGTTTCTGCTATTCTCAACATAGCAAATCAGTGCCTAAGGGCATTAGACCTCAATCCACCAGAACAGCAGCTACTTCAGCAGCCTTCCTCAGAGGAGTACCAACCAAAGATATCTTAGAGGCTGCAACCTGGAGTTCAGTGCACACCTTCACAAAGCACTACCATTTACCTCTTTACACTTTAAGTCCAGAGCAGGCTTTGCCACTGCAGTCCTGCAGGGCCTCATAGCCTCTCCTAATCCTTTTTAGCCCAGCCACCCATACTCAGCTTTGGGATTCAACCCAAGAGTAATGACTGCAACAGTGAAACACGATGAACACGATGAACAATAGTACAGTTGTGTACCTACCATAAATGTAGATGTTCGAGTGTATTCACTGTTGCAGTCCAGGTTACCCACCCACCATCCCTCTTTTTCTTTGCTGGGTCTTATCTGCACTTCTCCATCCTATACAAACCTATGTGGTGTATTTGCTTGTAGATGAAGGAAATGTTATTTTTGTGCATGCATTTTTATTGGCATATTTTTCAGCCTACCAATTTGGGGGCACCTGACATCTGGGGCAAGAACAACTGAAGAAAATGGCGTCTGCTGCATCTTTTATACCCCTGGTGCACTGACGTCAGGGAAGAGGTGACAGCAACTGATGCCGGACCTAGACTTTGGAATTCTGGCTGACTGAGGGTAGCCTGCCAGCAGGATAACCCAAGAGTAATGACTGCAACAGTGAATACACTCTAACATCTACATTTATGGTAGGTACACAACTGTACTTTCCTGCTTCCTTTTCAACATAAGTACATCAAAATTTTGCATCGTGGTCACCCAGGTTCCACTTCCACTAATAGGTTAGCAATAGAATTAGTATTTTGGCCTTCATTACTAAAAAGACATGGATAATGTACTATCTTCTTCTTCAGTATGCAATGGTACTAGATTACACTTGCAGCAAGAACCGCTTCAGCTACATCCAGTTCCTGAACTACCTTGGTCGACAGTAGCCACTGATATCTTAGAGTGGAACAATCGGTACTACTTGGGTATTGGTAGACTCTTATTAGAACTGGTTTGAGATTGATGTACTACCCAATCCAACATGTGCTACTGTTTTTGCTAAGCTGAGATATCATTTCTCAGTCCATGGTAATCTACAAAGTTATTTCTGACAATAGTACTCAATTTACTAGCCAGTTTCAGAAATTTGCAAGAAAATGGGACTTTCTACACATTACCAGCAGTCCTGAGTATCCTCAGTCAAATGACCTAGCTAAGTGAGCTGTGCAGAGTTCAAAACTACTACTTTGAAAGGTCAAGACATGACAATTCAAATATTTTCTTAAATCACCTTAATCTTAGGAACATAACACGTGATGAATATTCTTGGATCTCCAGCTCAACAACTTCTTTCCAGGCAAGCAAGAGCTACACTACCTGTTACTACCAGTCTGTTGAAGCCTAAAGACAAGAATAATAAGACCATAAAGGCTCAATTATTTAAAAAGCATTCTATCCAGAAGTCATTGTACGACAAGTTGAGCAAACCTCTCTCTCTCCATTAAGGGAAGGAGAAACGGTCAGACTTCAAACAGGAAAAGGTTTTGACCATATAGAAGTTGCTGCAAATGTCCTGAACCAAGATCCTAAACTTATAGAATTGGAAGGTATGCAGCACAGGCGAAACCATAAACATCTATTACCTGTACCAGAATAATAGTCCCAACATTGTTATAGCAACTTCAACTCTAAATCTCAGAGCGAACCAAATGTTTCCATCCCAGAGGATGTTCCTACCTCTGAGTCCATTCCTGAAGATAAGTAAACCAGAGATCAAACATTTTTCAGAGACCGCTCCAATAGTTAAGCCCAATTCCTAATTTTATGTTGCACGTTATGGACGAGTATCTAAACCCAGTGTGAAATATGTAGCAACATGGACTTAACTGTGTATATATATATATGTATATGTATATATATGTGTATTATATCTTTAAATGCATGACTGATAATTGTCTGTGATATCTGTGCCCCAAAAGATTCATAACATTGCATGATGTCCTTCAAGGATGCATCTGCAGTCATAACATATGGGTTGTCTTGCCTCAGGCAGCCCTTCGGTCGGCTGGATTCCAAAGTCTGGGTCTGGCCTCGGCTGATGTCGCATCTTCCCCAACGTCACAGCTGCTGGGGTATAAAGGCATCAGCCAACGCCATTTTCCTCAGTCTTTCTTGCCGCGCGGTGCCCGAAGCAGAAGCTGTTCGCAAGTGCTGGTCGGTCAGCTCCAGAGATTCAGCTACCGAAGACTTCTAAAAAGCTAAGTACCCCGTTGGGGACTCTTTCTTGCCTCAGCCGATGTCAGACAAAGTAAATCATTGTTTAACTTGTGGGAAACAAATACCTCATAAGGATTTCCATTCCTACTGCCTTCCTTGCTTAGGCCCAGACCACGACGTATCAGCCTGTTTAGCCTGTGCCTCCTTCAACCGACGGACTCTTAGACGTCGGTCGGAGTTTGCAGAAGAGTTTTTTGGATCCACTTTTGCATATAAAATGCCGTCGGAGACTCCGACTATGCATTTAGCCAAAAAACGCAAGGAAAAGGACCGACACTCGCGGCCCGCGGTTTCGGCTGAAACCACGGTTAGGCCTACCGCGAGTGTCTCGGTTTCGGCTGAAACCGAGGCCTCGGTTCTTCCTTCTGCCAAAATCATACCTCCGACAACCGAGGACAGCGAGGCCCCGGCCGAGTCGGCAACAGAAATCCCTACCGAAGAAGAAAGCGCACGAGAATTATCCGACACCATCCCTTTGGATATTTCCACTCCTGCACGTGGGGCAGCTAGGCCCCCTGCTTCTATGTCTATTAAGGCTTTCTCCAGGGCTAAAGCAGCTAAAATTACTAAAGCTTTACCTGCAAAATCAACCTCACAGAGACCTTCCTCAAGTACCCAGATTCTCAGTCTTGCTGAGGACCTTATTTCTCTGATTAGGGCCTCCCAACCTCACCCAGACAGGGCCTCCCAACCTTCTCCTGACAAAAGGCCCAGGACTGAACCCCCTGAACCTCTCTCCTCTGACTACTCCTCGGATGGATCTGATTTGTCAGACCATCACGAAGGACCATACTCACCTTATGAGGACTCTGATGCAGAAGACTCTATCCCTTCTGCATCCCCTCCAGAGGAATTTTCCTTTGGGGAAACTTTACACTCTGAGGGAACACTTTCAATGGCAGGGTCAGGATTTTTCTGATTCTAGAAAAAGACTTAGGACTTTCTTACACTTGCCACAGCATAGGCCTTTAGCCATACCTCCTGTGCTAACTGTAGTTGATGATGCATATAATGATGTCAGCTCTGCCCCTGATTCACTTCCTCCGGCCCCTGCCAAACCTGACAGATACTACAGGGTTCCAGATTCCCACTTCCACTTGTATAAGGCCCATGCTGCAGACCCAGAAACTATTTCTCAGGGCCCGAAAGGTGTTGCAGCTGCCACTGCCAAAAACCCACTACCCTCTGAAAGGGAGTCAAGAGCATTAGAGAGATGGGGAAAAAAGGTTTATACATCTGCTACTCTTTCTGCCAGGGCTTTAAACTGTCAATTCCATATGATACAGTACCAGGAATATTTGTTAGACCAGCTGAATAAAAAGCTTTCTTCTCCTGAACCTTTAGACCGTAAGGCCCTTCAGGATTTGGTACACAATTCTCAGCAGGTCAGTAATCATTTTTTTAAAATGTGGCTATGATGCACTGGAAGCTTCATTTAGATCAGCTATGACTGGGGCAGTAATTCGTAGACATGCCTGGCTAAAAGAACAATCCTTGCCGGACCATGTTAAGGCTAAACTCCTAGATGCTCCAATGGAGAAACAAAGTTTGTTTGGCTCCCCTGCACAGGAGATTCTAAAGAAAGTGGAAGAAAAAGCAAAATCTGTGCAAACAGTTAAGGATTTTCTGCAGGTTCAACCTCCGAGGTTCAGCAGAAACTGGCCTTCAAAGAATTGGTCCTTTCCAGACAACTCCAAAGCACAGAGGGGCAGGAATAGACGCCCAAGAGGCAGAGGTCAATCAAAAGGTGCCTACAGGGGTCGCCAGTGGCAACCTGCCAACCAGAGGAGTACTGCCACAGCTGCAACTACATCCACTTCCACAGGACAAACGCAATGACTTGACTCTGACTCCGCTTACAAGGGAACAACTGGAAGCACCCTTGGGCTGAAAATTGGCTTTATTCTCAAACAACTGGCATTGCATTACAAAAGACAAATGGACTTTGCAAACAATAGACAGAGGATACAGGTTTCATTTCCACACTTTACCAAGAAGGAGCGGAATGCCAAACCTTCCACCAAACCAGAAGTCAGAGGCTTTAAGACAAATCAACAATTTACTTCAGATGAAAGCAATAGAAAGGGTACCATCTACGGAACAAGGCCAAGGGTTTTACTCCAGACTATTCCTTGTACCAAGAAAAGAAACCCAATGGAGGCCTATTCTCGATTTGTCCGCACTAAACACATATCTCATTGTGCCAAAATTCAAAATGCTGACCCTACAGCAACTTCTTCCCATGTTGGGCAAGGAGTCTTGGCTGGTGACTCTAGATCTCAAGGAGGCATACCTGCACGTCCCTATTCGACCAGATTGCAGAAGACACCTCAGATTTCTTGCAGGATCAGAGCATTATCAATTCTCAGCATTGCCATTTGGCTTATCTACTGCACCCAGAGTATTCACGAAATGCTTGGCATCAGTAATTGCACATTGCAGGCTTCAGGGAATTCAAATCTACCCATACCTGGATGACTGCCTAATACAAGCGGAGAACAGGACAAGACTTGCAAAAGATTTGGCCTATGTCATATACCTGTTACAGGCCTTGGGATACACAGTCAACATCCAGAAGTCAAGACTAGTGCCATCCCAAAGGATAGCCTTTTTGGGTGCGGATCTGGACACAATAACTCAGATGGCTTTTCTCACAGAAGAAAAACAAAAGCAACTACCAGTCTACTTCATGGCTTTGACGAGACAAACTCAGCTCACTGCAAGGAAAGTCCTGCAGGCCCTGGGTTACATGGCATCTTGCATAATATTGATCCCACATGCCAGGCTGCATATGAGGAAATTACAATGGTACCTAAGGAATGTATGGTCTCAACACAGACACAGTCTAGAAACCATGATTCCAATCATTCCATGCCTGAAAAAGGAATTCCTGTGGTGGGCCCAGGCCTGCTAGTCCAACAGAGGGTTGCCTTTCACCAAACCACATCCAAGGCAGACCATCACCACGGATGCCTCAGACCGAGGATGGGGAGCACACATGGAAGACGAGTGCATCCAAGGCCTATGGACTCAAGACCAACTGAATTTGCACATAAACCTAAAGGAGATGCTGGCAGTGAAACATGCAATCGAGGCATTCAAATCATTCCTCCAGCAAGGTCATCTGCTGATAAGGACAGACAATACCACAGTCATGTGGTACATAAACAAACAGGGAGGCACGCATTCCTACCATCTCTGCCGGATGGCAATGGATCTATGGAACCTAGCCCTGGATCTCAACATCCAACTGCAGGCCAGATTCATACCAGGAAAAGAGAATTCACTAGCAGACAGCTTAAGCAGAACTACCACGGATGCTCACGAATGGATGCTGCATCCAGACATCTTCAAAATCATAACAAACAAATGGGGAATGCCAGAGATAGACCTGTTCGCCTCCCCACTCAACAACCAGCTACAGAAATTCTGCTCAAGAGTATACCACCCACAAGCCTGGAAGGTGGACTCTCTCTCTTTCAACTGGAATGCCCTAGCAGTGTATGCCTTTCCACCACTTCCATTGATGTACAGAGTACTACTGAAGATCAGAAAGGAACAGCCAAATGTGATACTGATAGCACCAGACTGGCCAAGGCAGCACTGGTATCCGCTGCTGAGAAGCATGTCTCGGACGAACTCATGGCCTCTACCCCTATGGCCTCTACTTCTAACGCAGAACAACTTCAAGACACTGCATCCAAACTTGAAAACACTGCAGCTGACTGCCTGGAAAATTGCCTAAAACAAAACCAAACTGTCTTATCTTAAAGGGTCAAGGACATAATTCTGGAGGCTCATAGACCCGCCACAAGAAAAACATACTCAGCTAAATGGAAGAGATTCCTCATTTGGAGCGCTTCAAAGGGTTCAAATGTCACACTGGCAAACCTAGCACACATCCTAGAATATTTAGCAGAACTGTTCCACAATGGCCTGTCATATTCTTCCATTAAGATCCATGCTTCAGCAATTTCAGCAGAATACAACATGGATCCTCCTATCTTCTCTCACCCTCTCCTCAGACAATTTTTAAGAGGGATCAAAAATGTAAAACCTCCAAGAAAACCCCCTCTTCTTGCATGGGATCTCAATTTTGTGCTGGAAAAATTAACACTACCTCCCTTTGAACCAGCAGCATCAGCAGACTTACAGTTCTTATCTTGGAAAACTGCTTTCCTTCTAGCAATCACTTCAGCAAGAAGAGTATCCGAGTTACAGGTACTAATGGCAGTGCAGCCTTTCCTTATTTTTCACCAGGATATAGAGTGTCTCTGAGAACCAATCCTACCTTCATGCCAAAGGTGGTATCCAGGGTATCCTTGAACCAAGCTATTCATTTGCCTACGTTCTTCCCTAACCCACAGAACAGGGGGGAAAAACTACTGCACATCTTGGATGTACACAGACAACTACGCTACTATCTGGACAGAACTAAAACCAGCAGAAAAACTGACCAACTTCTGGTAGCATATGCAGCTGGAGTGCAAGGAAAAGCAATTTCCAAACAGACTATCTCTAAATGGATAGGAAATTGCATTAGTTTCTGCTACTCTTTTCATGGAAAGACAGCTCCTGAAAATATCAGGCCTCACTTCACAAGACCCACAGCCACCACTACAGCTTTCCTACGAGGGGTGGCTACCAAAGACATTTTAGAAGCTGCTACTTGGAGCTCCGTGCATACATTTGCCAAGCATTACAATCTACCTTTATACTCCAGATCCCGAGCAGGTTTTGCAACTGCAGTTTTACAGGGGATCATAACTACGCCATCCTTATCTTAGTACCTCCTCCCCCAGTTTGGCTATGGTATTCTACCCAAATGTTATGACTGCAGATGCATCCTTGAAGGACATAGTACAGTTTTGTACCTACCATAAATGTAGATGTCCGATAGGTATGCATCTGCAGTCAGGATTACCCACCCGCTTTCCACTCTGTGATATTCCTAGGGTGCTTACCCCTCTTTCAGCTAGCTGGCATCTGGGGCAAGAAACACTGAGGAAAATGGCGTCGGCTGATGCCTTTATACCCCAGCAGCTGTGACGTCGGGGAAGATGCGACATCAGCCGAGGCCAGACCCAGACTTTGGAATCCGGCCGACCGAAGGGCTGCCTGAGGCAGGACAACCCATATGTTATGACTGCAGATGCATACCTATCGGACATCTACATTTATGGTAGGTACAAAACTGTACTTTTTGTTTTTCAACAGGGGGGATGTAGATCAGAGAGCATGTGCTATGTACTGTATCTTTAAGAAGCACGTCAAAGGCTGAGCGTGCACTTATAAATGTTAAACATGTGCCATTCCTAGTGCCATTTTGAGAGTGAAGCCAGAGAGCAATCGTGTGATTACAGCAGTTTGTTTGTATGCAAGTTACTTAAGTTAGTCAGTAAACTTCTATTGTGGTGTTTGTATAAAATAAAGCTGCTTGAACGGAACCCATGAAGACTATTCTATTGTGTCCAAAGTAGGAGAACGACACCAATGATAACAACAGTGGCAAATGCCGGAGATGGATGTTTTGATTCTCAAGAACTTTCAGATTAAGAAATTTTGCTCCAGAGCCTCACTCTGAAAATACTGGGTAGTTGGACGTATTCTTCATTTGCTGGAAGAACACATTTTGATATGCCTTTGCCCCTAATCCTCAAAGTCTGTACACTGGCACTTCTGAAAATATACAGTAGGCGCACCCCAAAAAGATCGTAGTAGTGTCTCACTGCCCAAGGCAGCACTGGTTCTCCCACCTCATTTTGTTGGCCAAGTAAGATGTAGGCTTTGCATAGATGAGTGGACTTCATGTCACAGTGAGAGTGTACCATAATACAGCAGGGCCTCAGTTTCAACTTGGAAGATGTAACATTAGTACTCTTTGGGCATTAGTTGACCAAGGATGCGTATTTTGCAGTGAGGGAGACCAAGAAATTGTATCTGGAAAAATAGAAGCGATTCTTTGCTGCCAAAGCAGGGACCTGATGCTTATGAAGGCAGAAATATGGAGGGGGGGGGGTCCTACAATATTTGACAAGAGTTGTTTTATGCTGCCTTAGGTGGACCTTAATAGACATGCATGCTGTCTACGATAACTGCATACAAACCTCCAGATCAGCCTCTCACCTCCAGAAGAACCACAAAACAGTTTCTGAAAGTGAATTTTGTACTTTATGCCCCTTAAAGTTTATTGCAACACTACAGGACCTTTATTTTGTGCTAAAGAAACTGGCACTTTCTCCATTTGAACCTGCTGCTTCACCTCGCATAACGTTTCTCTTGTGGTTGACAGTATTTTTGATGATGATGGCTTCACTCAGGAAGGCTTCTGAATTATACAGGGTCTCGTGTGCAAGGAGTCCTTGGTCCCTCCTTTATCATAGGTTTTGATAGAGATGGCAGTGAATCAGGTGATTCCTCTTCTAGTGTTCTTTCCCAAACCACAGAACAAATGGGAAAGATTCCTTCATCTCCTAGATGTTCACAGGCAATTAAGGTGTTAACTGGATAGAACAAAAGTAAAGAAAAAGACAAATCAGCTGTTTGCAGCATTTGCTGGTAGCAGAAAACTTTTACCCATCCCAATGCAGACCATCTTGAAGTAGATATCCCACTGTGTTGTCTTCTGTCACAAATTCCAAAAGATAGTTGCCTGAAAAGATAATATGGTCTTCATTTGATCACTGCTGCAGTAGCCTTAACTTTATGGGTTGTATCATGCTAAGGGTATAACACTAAGCTTGAGGAGAGCTGAAGAAAGTGGTTTGGTTGAGCCCTTTAGAGCTTTCTCATTACCAAAAAGAGCTGCTGTTTTGGACTACTGAGGATAGATCAGCTATGATAAAGGAGGGACTTAAGGACTACTTGTACTTGTGTCCCTGTAATTTGGAGGCCTTCCTGACTTCCATTGCCAGGCAGATAACTTCTGTTCAGGGAAGAAATGTTCCCTAACTTTTCTGAAAGAAAGTTATACATTTTTTTGCAAAATTACTACTTTTAATCTTGGAAAAAGCATTGTATTGATTGTCTCATGACCTTGCCACTTTATATTAGAAATGTTTTTTATGTTGAGAAAAAAAGTTGTCATGTACAATTGTGTTCAATTAATTTTGGGGGTGGGGTAAGTGTTTAAAGTTCTTCTCAGTGTTTTTTTGTTGGAAAACAAACATTTTTTTTTTTTTTACTTCCATGTTTCACTGACATGCTGCTTTGGCTTCCCAGGAATAAGGGATCTTTTTCTGCTTCATTGTGGATCAGCGTATTGCTTCCTTGGTTCTTCCTTCTTCCAGCCACAAAAAGAAAGATTTCCTAGCAGCATTTGCCAGAGATATGTGATGCACTGTGATCATTTCTGGTTTGTTAGACATTTCTTCTTTTTCCTTGACTTCCTGTGGTGTAGTCTCTACAGTCAGCATGGATCCGGGTTTAGATACATCTGTGCAGCTGTTGGAGTGCACATTGGGGGCAGAGAGCTACTCTTCTCAGTCATTGAAGAAGGAGCAGCGAATGCATCTCTACTTAGTCAGGCTGTAATGCCTGTCCTTGTTGGAGGATTTGCCTGTCACAAGCATACCTGCTTCTTCACAAAATCCTCTTAAAAGGAGTCCTAAAAGTTAGACATTTGTCCTGACTTGTTTGAGTTGCTTTGGACAGTAGTGTTTTCATTGCGCTTAACTCTGAGCTTAATTCGAGCTGTTGACCCTAACAATTTTGGTGTAAATGAAAAACAAATTCTTCACTGTCTGATGATTTTCAGGATTAAAGTGATTGTGACAGGTTAACTACTGTCTTTTCTCTTCAGGTTTCTGGTTTTGATAAGAATGATTCTTCTGATAGTTCCTTAGAAATATTATCTTTTTCCTTTTTAAACATATCAAGAATGAATCAGTTGTTTCACTGGGAATATAATGATCTTCAACTGTCTTTAAAGTAGTAATATAATTTATTACAACTGGAATTCTTCGAACCTACTCCAGTTCCACCTGTTATAGCCTGTACTACTGCCTGTAACTTGACTGATAGCCAGCCTACTGCTCCAAGAAAACAGATAGATTGCATGAAGCTCCTCAGTCTTATGTTTTTATCTTCTAATCTCAGATCTGACCAGTGATTTCTTTAGTAAATCTTGCAGCTGTTAAACATCTGGTAAATGCAAATCCCTCACCTGCGGACAAGGACGGTAAAGCCTCCAAAAAATGTGGGGAAAGTGTATTCTTCTGCTATACTTACTTTTAGTATTCTTAACCATTAAACCCATGTGTTTGTTGCTTTTTTGAGAATATGTGGATCATTATGGCTTCTTTTACCTCTTTTGGGAAGAGAACATGTCTGTGTAACCTTATTGCTTCTGTCTCTCAAATGACTAATACTCTATAAATGTGGTTATGAGTCAGATACTATCACTTCCAGAGCTGCTGCTACTGTAACTGTTAAAAAGGTTTGTTTGGTTGCATTCTCAAAACCTTTATGAAGATGTGAAAGCTGACATTTAAATTCTCCATTAGATGGGGGTGGTGTTTGGACTGTCTACTGCAGTTCTAAAAGTATGATAAAAGAAGGAAGCTGAATTAGGGCTTTTCTAAGATTTTTCAGCCTTCATTCTCCAAACCTTTCAAAGCGTTCACAGCTACTATTGCACTATTTTGCAAAAAGCAAAATAAGCAGATGCATCACGATGTTGGTCAGCAGTCTGACAAGTCTGAATAACTGTCTTAAATCCCCTTCCACCTCATCTTGACAAACTTTCAATTCTTTTAAAAAATCTCTCTCCATTCTCTCTGACAGTCTCAGACTAGTGGGTTCTGAGAGATTTCATCAGGGATAAAAATGGCAGAGGGATTCTCCTCATCCTTTTCAGGGGATTCCCCCTCATCTGCCAGATGAAACTTCTTTTGCCATCCTGCTACCTCAGGAGGTGATAGAAGCTGTCCCTCCTCCTCGGAAAGGAGAAGGCTTTTATTCAAGAATGCTTTTGGTACCACAGAAAGAAGCTTCATTGAGACCAGTCCAACATCTTTATTTTTAAAACCATTTTGTAGTCCCAACATTTTTCCTTTCTAAACCATTTTGTATTCGTTTCAAAGTTCAAAATGTTTGTTCATGACCTGTTGCCTCTCATTCCTCGTTTAAAGTTTTTAGTGACCTTGTATTTAACCGATGCTTATGATCAAATTCCTGTAGGATAAGATTTCAAACATTTTATACTTTTTTTGTATCTGGACCACACTTTGAGTTCACTCCATTATCCTTTGTGGCATCTAGTGCTTCAGGTGTATTCACAAAGTGTCTAACTCCAGTGATAGCCTACTGGAGACTGTAAGGTGTTCCCATTTTTCCTTTAGAGGAATTGCATGTCTTTGCAGTCTTTTTCAGAATGTCCGGAGTGTCTCACTTGGGTGGGAGATCTCCTTCTTGCTTGCCCCTTCTTACAGGATTGTTTTCCTGGGATGTGTCCTAGGTACTTCAGTTCAGAGTTTTTCTTCCACAGAAAAAAAAATCTATATTTAGATCTATTCATGAGTTTTTTCAGTAAAACCAAGACTTCAGCAACAGAATTTCTTAGGCTTTGAGGATTCATGAAAATAACAATTCTCATGATTCCTCTAGCCAGACTCCATATTAGCAAAATTCAGGATTACATCTTCCCTATGACAATATTGTTTGACTTTCCAGATTGCTCTTTTGGGATTTTTAAAAAGGGAACTCCTTTGATGGAGAGAGAGACGTTTTATCTGAATTCAGGTCTCCCATTTTCCCTTCTAGCTGCAGCACAGTCTGTAACTACAGTTGTCCTTCCATTTCACTGCTATAAAATTAATTACAATAGGGATCCCCTGCCAAGGATGGCCTGACGTCTAGCCTTTAGGTTGTTTTAAGGTGCACTGTACATCACACACGCTCCTCGAGAAGTGTAGGGCATAAAGGTGACACCGGGGCATACCCTCAGAACAACTTTGTTGCTAGTCTGAACACCATCTTTTGATTGTTGGTCTTGAACACCTGTTCCGTTGCTGGTTTACTGAGCTGTTAGAGATAAGTGCCCCATTGGGGTTTATTGTCTTATCTTTTTATTTTTTGTTGCTTGGGGGGTTTCATGTCATCCAGGAAGGGTAAATGCTGGTGTGGGAGACAGAGTCCCCATAAAGACCATTACAAGTAGTGCTTGTTTTGCCTCGGTGCTTCTCATGATCATATGTCCTGTTCAGTCTGTTAGGCCTTTATTCCCAAGATCCTCTGTAGTAGGCTTTCTTCTTTGTTTTTTTTGTGTGGAGAATCAAAGTCTTCAGCGTTTAGCTGTAAACTCAATGGAAGGACCTTCCCTCTCCAAGGGACAGCCATCCATGAAGAAGGCCAAGAAATCTAGGCCGGGTTTTTCTTCTGTTCAGCCTCCACCGGACATCTCTCCAGAGGTGAGTGAAAGCCTGGAGGTTCATCTGGGTCCATCATTGTATTCTTCAGCTGTGACTGGTTTAGAGGCTGGCAGGGATATGACCTTAGGTACGTCTGTGGAGGCTTTGCAGATGTCCACATCAGACATTCAGGGGGAACTGAGGCTGATTTTTTCTGAAGGGCCTTGGGGTTTTCCTCAAATTTTGGTCAGAGAAGTTGCCCCTACTACAATTATTGAATGCCATCCAAGGTCGGAGCTTTCTTCTTTTTGTAAGGCGGACATCCCCTTAAAGAAAAAGCAGAAAACTAAACGCATTACTCCAGTTCCTAAAGCCCCGGAGAGTTAATGGCAGAATTTCACTAAGGGGTTGTTTAATGCTTTGATGACTTTAAAACCTCCTCATGGAGTTTCTGTTCCAGTTCCTCCCTCACCCTCTACTCCCCTTAAAAGACCAGGGTACAGGATTCCTCTTTGGAGGAGGCAGATTCAGATGAGGAATCCCTTGCTTACTGTTCTCAGATTCCTTCTCCTTTGGGTTATGGATCTGAGGAGGAGGAATATACTAGTCCTGATACTCTTTTTGAGGAAATTTCCTTTGGGGACACTACTGGGATGATGATTTTTTAAATAGGGTAGTGCTTCGGTTTCTGAAATGCAGAAAAGGTATTATGATCTCCTGCAGGTGGAGTCTCCCAGACCTTCTGCTGTCGCTTCTGTTTTGGCTGCCTTGTTGGATGCATCTTCTAATGATTCTGAGGCTCTTGACTCCCAGCCTTCTGCCCCAAGAAGTCTGACAGATTTTATAGTGTGCATGTGGACTGTAAATGTCTTTACAAGTACCCTTCTGTTAACCCCTTGGTGGTGTCTGTGGTTTCTAACAGGCCATCTCATTTGCTACCTTCTCCTAAACTACTGCCTTCTGATAAAGATAACAGAGCCATGGAAAGGTTAGGAGAACAGGTTTATACCTCTGCTACTCTAGCTTTTAGGGGTGTCCGTTAGCATACCCAGATGTCCAGTTAAATACATGTTGGTTCTTCTTTCCCAGGCCTGTTGAGTAATTTCTGATCTTCCAGCCTCTAAAGGGAAGACTTCTGCTCTTTCCTTGTTACGGACTTCCTCCTAGATGGCTCGTGTCATATTCTGTCAAGTGTAGTTAAGATGCGGCAGGTGCTTCTTCTAGGGCTGCTGCTTTTGGGTCTGTGATAAGGAGAGATTCTTACTTCGGCTTTAACCTTTGCCTGATGATATTAAGGCTAAGTTGATGGATGCTTCTCTGGATAATAAACATTTGTTTGGGGAAGCTCCTGCTGCTTTGTCTCTTCAGGATAAGCATGAGGCTGTACAGGAACTTAAACATGTTTTTGTTTCTCCTGTTCCCAAGTTTCAGAGAAATTACCCCCAAAAAGCTAACCTTTTATTCATAGGCAATCTCGTCCTCGCCCAAGGGCAAGAAAGGTGGGAAGCGGGCTCCTCCTACTAAAGCTATTCAGACATCTGTGCCCCAGAAGTCTCCTTTTACTGTTAAACCAGGTGCTGTCTGACTATCCACTTCTTCTCAGCCACATTCATCTTTCTCTTTTTTTTTGTTCCGTCTCCCTGTTTGGTTATATTTATTTATTTATTTAACATTTATTTACCAGGAAAGTGCGACTTGGAACAAGCCAGTTTTCACTGGAGGCCCGTGGAGAAATGCTCAAGATGTATGTCTTTGTAACGTGGGAGGAAACTGGAGTACCCAGAGAAAACACAAATGCAGGGAGGACATGCCCACCCCAGCTGAGAATTGAACCGGAGAACCTCTTGCTGTGAAGCGACATCTTTAACCACCGTCCCCTAAGGACTAAAGGTTAAAGATTACTTGGAATGCCTGGGCACTGTCCAGAATATGCCAACGGCATTTCATGGTCTGAAAGTCTCTCCCCTTTTTATGGGAATTTCCCAGCCCCCTTAGGAATGTCTGTCCTTCTTTCCAGGGGTACTTTAGGATTGACTATGGGTACTATTCAAGAAGTTCTAGTTTCCCTAAGGGGAGGGGGTTTTACTCTAGAATGTTCCTCATACCCAGGTTAGAGGGTACTTGGAGATCAACTTTAGACCTCTCTCATCTAAATACTTTTCTGAAGGTTCCCTCTTTTCAATGTTGTCCCTTTAGACTTTGTTTCCTCTCTTGCTTCCTCTGGCTTAGCTGGTGTGTCTGGATCCGAAGGATGCTTATCTCCATATCCCAATTCATTCCCTTTTCAAGAAGTTTTTTACATTTGTCTGTTGCATTCTGACATTTTCAGTTCTCTGCTTTAACATTTGGCCTTTCTACTGCCCCAAGGGTATTCACCAAATACCTCAATCCTGTGATTGCTTTTTGCAGGCTACAGGGGATGCATTTCTTTCCCTTCTTGGATGACCACCTGTTTCAGGCATCCTATCCAGACACTTTACTGCAAAATCTCCATTTTGCTGTTTCCTTTCTGCAAAGTCTGGGGTTCACTATAAATTTCAAAAAGTCCTTTCTGACTCCTTCTCAGGATCATGATGTTCTTCGTCTTCCCTTGCTGCAGTCCTGACTTTTTTGCCGCATGGTCCGATGCAGAAGTATTTTTTGAGTGCAGGTTGGCGTTCTGAGATTTAGTTTCAGACCGAAACAGAGTTTTTTCTTGCCTCAGTATTTAACCGGATGTCAGAAAAAGTGAATAACTGTATTTCTTGTGGGAAGCAGATAGATTATCATACATTGTGTATACCTTGTTTAGGGCCTGAGCACGGCGTTGTTGGTTGCCGCTCTTGTGCTAGATTTAACAAGCGCACTATTAAGAGGAGGCTTGATTGTGCTAGGTTAGTGTTTGGGAAGCATTATAATATGCCGCCGGATGCTCCGGCCGCTTCATCTAAGAAGCGCAAGGACAAAACAGTGAAGCCTAGGGGTGAGGAACCGCAGTCCCGGACGCCGGTTCTTTAGAAGGCTCAGGAGAGCCAGAGGTTTTGCCAGTCTCAGGCAGATTCTTTACTGTTACAGGATGTGCCCTCTCAGGAGGTAGGCCAGGCTGAGGGGCTTCTCAGGTAACTGTTCTTCCCTCTCTTCCCCAGGTAGTTAGGGCCTCTCCTTCTGTTGCCAAAGCTTCTTTTAGAGGTAGGCCAAGTTCAGCTTCTGTGGGGCTTCTCCTAGCATTTCGGCTCTGTGCCTAAGAAACATATGCTTAAAATGGCAGAAGATTTGATTACTCTGATTAGAGGTTCTATGCCCCCCTGATAAGAGGCCTAGGGTGGAACAGGAGTTTGATAGTTTTGAACAGTGTTCACAGGCTTCAGAGTCTTCTGTGGAAGACTTGCAAGAGTTTCCTACTTATTCTGATTCTGATGTGGATGATTCCACTCCTACAGCTTCTCCTCCTGAGGATTTTTCATTTTCAGAGACTCTTCACTCCATGAGGGAGCACTTTAAATGGGAAGGCCAGGATTACTCTGATTCCAGGAAAAGGCTTAGGGAATTCTTGTTTTTACCCCAGCATAGGCCCTTAGCTATTCCTCCTGTGTTGAATGTGGTGGAGGATGTTTTTGCAGAGGCTTCCCTGAACCCTGACTCCTTGCCTCCTGCTCCTGTTAAGCCTGATAGGTATTATAAAGCTCATAAGTATTTGTTTAAGAGTCCCAACCCAGAAACTGTTTCTCAGGGGCCTAAAGGTGTTAAAGCTTCTGTGGTTAAAAATCCTGTACCCTCTGATAAAGAGGCTAGGGCTTTGGATAGGTGGGGTAAGAAAGTATATACTTCTTCCACTCTAGCCATGAGGGCGTTGAATTGTCAGTTTCATATGCTGAAATATCAGAATTATCTCCTTTCACAATTGAAATCTAAAGTGGATGCTTTGGCGGAAGGTATTGAGTGTAAAGAATTGCTGGATTTGGTTCATATGTCTGAACAAGTGGGTAAGCATTCTTTGCAGTGTGGTTTTGATGCTGTTCAGGCCTCCTCGAGGGTGGCTGCTACTAGTTCTGTTCTTCGCAGGCATGCCTGGTTGAAGGATCAGAATTTAGCTGAGCATGTTAAGACCAGGATTTTGGATGCTCCTTTACAGTCTGATGTGTTGTTTGGACCGCCTGTGGAAGCAGTTTTAAAGAAAATGGAGGACAAAGCTAAGTCTATGCAGACTGTTACAGATTTTTTGCAGGTGCAGCCTCCAAGTTTAGTAGAAATTGGCCTGCTAAGGGGTGGACATATCCTGCTTATGGTTCCCAGTCTAGGGGTAGGTCTAGACGTGGTAGGGGCAGGGCTCAAGGTTCGTTTAGGCCTAGATCAGACAGTTCACCTGCTCAGACTTTTGGTGAGGGCAGGGTCAGTCCTTTCGTAAGCAGAACCAATGACCTGCTTTTTCAGCTGCCAGTGGATTCTCGCCTGGCAGCTCCTTTGGGAGGAAGATTGTCTCTTTTCAAAGAAAATTGGGATTTAATCACTCAAGACAGATGGGTGCTGGATATCATTCATCACGGTTACAGATTTTATTTCCACACAATGCCCCTTTCAAAGGCATGCCAGATGTTCCTCCTCCACAAAGAAAAGAGGCTCACAAGCAAGTTTCTCAGTTACTCCAGATAGGGGCCATTCAGCCAGTCCCTGTATCAGAAATTTATTCTCGCCTGTTCCTAGTACCAAAGAAGGGGAACACGTGGAGACCAATTTTGGATTTATCTATCCTCAACACTTATCTGGACATTCCCAAGTTCAAGATGTTGACGTTACAGCAACTGTTACCTCTGCTGGGCAAGGATCACTGGATGGTAACTTTGGATCTCAAGGAAGCCTACCTTCATGTGCCTATAAGGCTAAGTTGCAGAAAGTATCTAACTGGAGATTTTCATTATCAGTTCTCTGCATTGCCCTTTGGCTTATCTACTGCCCCAGAGTATTCACAAAGGTTCTGGCTCCAGTGATAGCTTACTTCAGGCTCAAGGCATTCAAATCTATCCTTACTTGGGCGACTGCCTGATTCTGGCTCAAGAAAAGGAAGACCTTCTACAGCATCTGGAATATGTCATAGCAGTGCTAAGATGCCTAGGGTATTCTGTGAACGAAATAAAGTCCAGTCTAGTACCCTCTCAAGACATGTGCTTTCTGGGTGTGAGACTGAATACAGCAGCCCAGATGGCCTTTTTAACCCCGGACAAACAAAAGAGTCTGTCACTTTACTTCCATCAACTATCTCATCAGTCCGTGCTGACTGCAAGGACAGTCCTTCAAGCATTAGGGTTCATGGCATCTTGTATTCTGGTGCTT
Source organism: Protopterus annectens (assembly GCF_019279795.1). Taxonomy (NCBI): domain Eukaryota; kingdom Metazoa; phylum Chordata; order Ceratodontiformes; family Protopteridae; genus Protopterus; species Protopterus annectens. The sequence goes on along the minus strand of NC_056741.1, from coordinate 432,312,229 downwards.
CCCAATGCCAAACTGCATATGAGGAAGCTGCAATGGTATCTCAAAATGTATCACTGTCATTCACATAATACCTTGCCTTCAAACGGAATTCTTGTGGTGGGCTCAGAATGTCACCTAAACAAGGGAGTCAGATTTTAACGACAGATGCCTCGGACACTGCTTGGGGAGCTCATCTAAATGGAAAGTGGATACAAGACAAGTGGCCTGCCAGACTACAGCATCTACATATCAACATGAAGGAGATGTTAGCAGTCCAGTTGCATTTGCTGCGTTCAAGGAGTTACTTCTTCCAGGGCAGGTGTTGATTCTAACAGACAACACAACTGTCATGTGGTACATCAACAAGCACATTCTTATCCTCTATGCAGGCAAGCAATGATTTTATGGGAGACTGCGTTAAGCTGCAACTGACTCTTCAGGCAAGGTTTCTGCCAGGAGCACAGAACTCCCTAGCAGATGTATTAAGCAGACAAATCATGGATGAAACTGGATCTTCATGTATTTCAGAAATTGACAGTGTCATGGGGAACTCAGACATAGATCTGTTTCGCTCTCCACTAAACCACCAGCTGCCAAAGTATTGCACAAAGGGGTTTCATCACACAGCTTGGAAGTGGATGCTCTGTCTTTCAGTTGGAAAAACCTTCATGTCTATGCCTTTCCACCTCTGCCTCTTCTTCCAAAGGTATTATTAAAGGTCAGACAAGACAGGCCAAGGATGATTTTGATAGCTCCAGATTGGCCTGATTCCTCATCTGTTATCTCAGAAGGACGGTCATCTGCTCAATGTCAAGCTTCAATCTCTTCATCTCACAGCTTGGCATATTCTGTGTTGAAGCACAGCAGGTCTCAGCTTCCTCAGCAAGTTTTAAATGTGATTATGGAAGCTAGAAGGCCTAGTACTAAAAATGGAAGAGATTTTTATTTTGGAGTAGCAAAAAAATTTGGAGATTTCAGAGCCTAATTTGAGTGTGGCTCTTCAATATCTTACTGAATTATTGGACAAAGGTTTGTCCTTCTCTTCCATAAAGATTCATGCTGCAGCAATTTCAGCTCACTATGATTCCTGCTTGGGATCTCAATTTTGTGTTGGAAAACCTGCAGCTACTGCTGAATTGAAATATTTGTCATGGAAGACTGCTTTTCTGTTGGCTATTACTTCAAGAGTGTTCGAGTTGCAGGCCCAGGCCCTTGTAAGCCCTAGCTTGGTTTTCCATAAGGACAGGGTTTCATTAATCCTTCCTTTATGCCTAAGGTGGTTTCTAGTGTGGCTTTAAACCAAACTATTCAGGGAAAGATTTTGCACACTTTAGATGTACACATATTATTTGAGCAGGACTAAGAATTTTAGGCAGTCTCAGCAGTTACTTGTTTCTTTGCTTTGAGTTCACAGGGGCAAGCCTGGTCAAAACAAACTATTTCTAGGTGGATTTGCTTTGCATTTGCATTTTTTATTATCCCATCATGCAAAGAGGTTCCCAGCTGGATTAGGCTCATTCCACTAGGGCTACTGCCACTTCTCTAGGCATTATCACCTGCCTATATACTCTAAGACTAGGGCTGGTTTTGCCACAGCTGTTTTACAAGGCATGTTGTCAGCTCCTGCTACTTTATAATTTGCCAGTCCTTCCCTCTGTGTTTCAGGGTGGTTGTGTAGGTGAGTTTGTGCTATTTTTGTATATATTGTTGTATATATTGTACATGACATCTACATTTATGGTAGGTACAAAACTGTACTTTTTTCTGGGGCGCAGGATCCAGACTGTGCCTATGCTGGCATCCTTGCTTCCTACCAAGGCCGTAATGCTCATCTCCTTTTTTTGAATCCTTCTTCCTCTTGCTTCATTAACAGCCAGGGCATTTCTGAGAGTTTTGAGGTTCATGGCCTGCACTGTTCTGTGCTCCCTTTGGTCAGACACCATATGGGAATGTTTTGTTGGCTTCTGAAATCAGTTTGACTTCAACATGCTCTTCCCCTTGAATTTATAGTTCCACTTCTGCTTTGTCTCAAGAAGAAACTTCAGTGGCGGGTTCAACAGTTGACTGTTAATCCAGGGCTCCTTTTCAGCCACCTTTTCCCTATCAGGAGCTGTTAACAGATGCTTCAGACATGGAGGTCTGGACACCTCATCACCAGGAAGAACACATCAGTGTCAAGGAAATGAGAACTCTTCTGCTGGCTCAACAGGTTTTTCATCCTCTTTTCTCCCCAGGACCTCTCAAGGTGTTTACAGACAAATACCAAAGTGATTTGGTATGTTAAATGGGGGGGGGGGGGGGTAAGGTCCTATCTTCTGTGCTGGTTGGAATTCCTAGTATGGGAACTTGATATTCAGTATTAACAGACTCTTCAGGCAGTTTACATTCCCTCAGGTCAAAACATTGTGGCAGTTTCTCTGAGCGTAGTCCCATGAATGAATGACTTCACAGGGATGCATTTGTGGACATTGTCCACCAATCGGGTATTCCTCAAGTAGATCTTTTTGTTCCCCTGTGAACAACTTCCTCTATTCTGTGCCCAAGTCCCGGGTCCTCTGGTTTGCAACGTGGACTCCCTATCTTTTTCTTGGAAAGTGATGTTTTATTTCTTCCCTCCCCTTCTTCTCACTCCAGAAGTCCTGTTCAAAATTCAAGATGATGTTCCCAAAATCTTGCTGGTGACTCCCTTTTGGCTGAGATGGCAGTGGATGATCTTCATGTTTCACTGTTGCAGTCCTGACTTGTTGGATTTCCTGCTGTGGAAGCACTTGACCGGCTCAACTAGCAGTGTAAAAATCTCCCTCCTCTTAAGACTGGCAGACGTCCTATCCAGCGTTGGTATGCGTGGGTATAAAAGGAGCCAGCCAATGCTAATACCCCAGTCTTTTCTGGCTGTTTTAGCCCAAAGCAGTGGTTGAGTGCATCAGTCAGTCTGTACCAGAGAGAAGATATCTAAAAGCTATGTACCCTGTTAGGGAACTCTTTCTTGCTTTAACCCATGTCAGATAAGGTTAACAATTCTCTGTTTTGGCAAGTAAATCCCACACAGAGACTTTCGTACATTGTGTCACCTGTCTAGACTGTGATCGTGACATCTCTAATTGCTGTTTTTTTATCCGTTTCAACTCTAGGACTAGCTTCCCAAGTGTAAAAAGACCCAAGCTTAGGGTCTCAGGTGACAACAGTCCCCCATCTCTGTCCCCCAAGGCTAGTTATTGCTGAGGAAGGTGAGGCACTTTTGCAACCCCCTACTTGTGACCAAGGTGGTGGTGCAGACCTCTGTCAAGACCCATGCAGAGTCCGACATGCAGTTGGGTCCTACACCTTCTGCACAAGCCTTGGCTTTCGGTTTGTCAGGTCCAGAGTCGCTCAGCAGACCTCTCCTTCTGATGAGTGATCTTTTACCAGTGACATTCCTTTGAGGCATCAGCCTGCATCGGTTCTTCCTTACAAAGAGACTGGCATCAGGATTGTGAATCTACCTAGGCCCAGGCCAGTGCTACCTCGGGGCCTATGCCTAGGCCTACAGGCTGCCATGCACAAGGATATCCACAAGACCTGGTCAGGTTAGCTGAGGACCTTATCTCCTTAGTCATAGCTAGGCAACCCCCTGTGGAGCCTTTCCCCAAAGAAACGGAAGAGGAATCCTATCCCTGGTGTTTTCTCTGAACCTCCTGATTCAGGTGAGGATTCTGACCAGGAAGAGTCCATCTTCGAGGAGGGACCCTTCCTTACTTCTTTGGAAGATTCAGATTCTGAAGAGAAACTGTCTTCAGCTTTGCCTTCTGAAGACATCACTTTTGGGTTATCACTCGATGCTTTGAGGGAACATTTCTAGTGGGAAGCACAGGAATACCCACAATTTAAAAAGAGGGTTAGGTAGTTCCTTGACCTTCCAGCACACAAACCTTTGGCTATTCCTTGTGTATTGGAGGTGGTAGAGGATGTTTTTTATGGGTTCTTCCCTGAATCCAGATTCCCTACCTCCAGCCCCTACAGGGTGCTGGACTCTCATAAATACCACTTCAAAAATCCCTCTGCTGATCCAGATATTGCCACTGCAGGGCCCAAGGGAGCAAGGGGCAGCTCTTAAAAAAAAAAACCTTTACCTGCTGACAAAGAATGTATGGCTGTGTTAATAGGATTGGTAAACAAAGTTTACACTTCTGCTACCATAGCCATGAGGCCCCTTAATTGCCAGTTTCATATGGTAAAATTCTAACAAAATATTTTAGATCAAATGAAGCAAAAGATGTCCTCCCTGGCGGATAAGAACATTTCCAAGGAATTGCTTGACTTTTGCCATTCTAGCTCCCAAGTGGTTGAACAACTCATTACACTGCGGGAATGATGCTATGGAGGCCTCTTGCTGAGCTGTAGTATCTGGTTTTGTCATTAAAAGGCATGCTTAGCTTAGGGAACAGACCCCACCAGACCATGTCAAATCCAACCTTTTGGATGCACCTCTGGTAAAGGACTTCCTCTTTGGGCCAAAAGCTGACGCTGTGCTCAAAAAGATGGAAGATAAAGCAAAACCTATGGAGACTGTCATGGACTTCCTCCAAGTTCAGCCTCTTAAGTTTAGTAGGAATTTTTTCACTAAACATTGGTCCTTTCCCTCTCAAACAGAAAGCAGGCAAAGGAAACACCCGAGGGAAAGGCATGAAAGGCAGTATCAATCACAAAGAGCATAGGCAGTGGTCCTTGGAAATCCCCAGGCAGTGGAGTTCTAGGCCACAGGGTCCTGGCAGAGAATGGCAATGTCTCTTCCTTTCTCCTCCCTGCGCCTCACCCTCTCCAGAAAAGATAGGAGGAAATTGGTCCTTCATTTCTTCAGACAAAATGGGTTCTGAGTGTTATCTCAAATAGTACCAGGCTCACTTTCAAAGAGCTATTAAGATTCTCGGGTTACTAGGATATTCCACAAAATCAAAGAACAAGAAGCCTTTTCTCAAATTCACAACCTGTGCTTACAGGGCTCAGTGGAACCAGTACCAGAACAATCCATTTCAGGCTGTTGACTCCCTATTCTAGACCGGTCCACTTTGTCAGTCCCTGCTGATACCAAAATTAAAAATGTTGACTCTTCAAAAACTTCTTCTCATGATAGCCTCTCAGGCCTTAATGGTCACCCTAGACTAGACCTAAAAGATGCTTACTTGCACATTCCTGTAGAGGAATCATGCAAAAGTTTGTTTCAGACCAGGTACCAGTGAATTTCAATTCTCTGTACTGCCTTTTGGCTTGTCTACTGCTCCCAGTGTACTCACCAAGTGTTTAGCCCCTGTAATCACCTTCTGCAGAACAAGTGAGATTCAAATTTAACTTTATCTAGACAACTGCCTTATTCAAGCCATGAGTCAGTCAAAGCTCCTCAGGAGTCTGACCCTCACTCGGTATCATCTCACCTCCTTGGTATTCGACATACATCTTCGCAAGTCCAACACAGACCCATCCACCAGGATAGTTTTCCTGGGGGCTCTTCTGGATTCCCTCTCTTAAAAAGGCCTTCCTTCCTGACTCAATATTTCCAAAACATTATGCTGAGACAATGCGTTTCAGCCAGGGAATTCTTCAGAGCATTAGGTCACATAGCATCTTGTATCGTCATGATACCTCTGTCCAGCCTGCACATGAGGAAGCTCCGGTGGTACCTCAGCAATCAGTGGTGCCAGTACTCACACTCCCTGGAGAAAGAAATTCAGCTGATCCCTTGCCTCAAGGAGGAATTTGCATGATGGATACTGACATGTGCCCAGAACCTGGGTCTCTTCTTCAGGTTCACCGCTCAGGGCCAAACTTTAACCACAGATGCTACAGAGACAGTCTGGGGGTGGGGTGGGGGGGGGGCTCATTCCTTCGATCATAAAGCAGATGGGGAAAATTCAGCTGAGAGAAGCATGTAAATTGGAAAGAAATGATGGCAGTTCAAAAGGGCCTAGCAGCTTTAAAAAAATGGAAACCAGGTGTCTTGCTACTCAATACAGCGTACACCACAGTCATGTGGTACATAAACAAGGAGGCACTCGCCTGTACCCTCTGTCAACTAGCTATGTAGATCTGACAGAGAGAGAGCTCTCTCTCTGGGGTTGTACCTCATGCCACAATACCTTCCAAATGCTGAAAACACTCTAGTAGATCACCTCAGCATGACCTTGATGGATCCTCATGAGTGGCATCTGAAATGGATAACATTTCTCAGCATAGTCCAGAAATGGAGATTCCCCACAGATGGACCTTTTTGCCACCAAAGAAAATGCTCAACTAAAAAGATTCTGTTCTAGGATGAAACTACTCACAGCCTGGAGGGGAAGATGTTTTCCTTCCTTTGGAGCCACCTTTTCCTGTGTGCCCCCCCCCCCCACCTCGCCTTTGTCGGTTCCTCCTAAAAATCAGGGAAGATGGCCCACGGGTCATTCTAATCTACCCAGACTGGCCCAGGTAGCACTGCTTTCCTCTGCTGGTGAGTATAACCAATGAAAATCCTTGGCAGTTATCTCGAGAGTAGACCTGACTCAGGACAAGGGGGGAGGTTTGTGCATCCCAACTTGCAGACTCTCAGCCTGGATAAATCCCCCAATATCCTGCTCTAAGCATACCTTAAGCAAACAAGTTCAAGACATTCTCAAGGAGGGTAGAAGGCCTTGTAGTAGGAAATTATACTCTGCCAAGTGGAGAAGTTTCTCCATTTGGTGCCAGCAGCAAGGCCTCAATCCTAACTCAGTAACTCTATCATTTTAGATTGCCTGGCTACCCTGGTTGAGAGAGGCCTGTCCTTATCTTCCATCAAAATACATGCCTTGCCATTTCAGCCCACATCCCTATTCTTCCTCCTGTTGAAACAATTCCTTTAGGGAGTGATTCACATCAGACTTCCCAGGAGACCATCCATACCTCCATGGAGCTCAGTTTTGTTCTGGAAAAGTTTACACTACCCCCTTTGAACAGACAGCTTCTGCTTAATTAAAATTCTTAACTTGGAAGACTGCCCTTTTACTGGCTATCATCTCGGCTAGGAAGGGTCTCTGAGATGCAAGCTCTCATGGCAGTGTAACCATTTCTCATATTTCACCCAGTCAGAGTATCACTCAGGACTAATCCATCTTTTATGCCCACGGGTGGTCATGGATATATTCTTGAGTCATGCTATACACTTGCTCACTTTCTTTCCCAATCCTCAGAACCAGGGAGAGAATCCTTCATTCCTTGGATGTGCATAGACAGCCCCACTACTATCTTGACAACTCAGTCTTTCAGAAATGTGTCCTTTGCCATTGGCTCTGAAGAGAAACCAGTTTCCAAACAGACCGTCTCCAAGTGGATCTTTCACTGTATTTCCTTTTGTTAGTCACCATGGTAAAAAGCCACCTGAAGCCATCAGGACAGGACCACTGCTACCTCTGTTGCCTTCCTGAAAGGAGTCCTTACCAAAGACATTTTGGAAGCTGCTACCTGGTCATCTTTGCATACCTTTACCAAACACTACCACTTAGCCTTCTCCAAATGTAGAGCAGGATTTGCCACTGCCATTCTACAGGGCATCCTCTCTTCCCCATTATCTTCATTTCACCCTCATCTCAGCCTTGGGAATCATCCCATAAGTCAGGACAGCAACAGTGAAACATGAAGAACATAGTACAGTTGTGTACACTTACCATAAATGTAGATGTTGGTTTAATCACTGTTGCAGTCTTTTTTCCCTCCTTTCTTCCCCCTTTTGCCTACAGTAGTAGTCTGCTTCTATCTTCTTCACTAACCAGAGGACCCCCTGAATGTTCTGTCTGCAGGGCCCATTTTCTGCCTTGGACCCTTGCTTTTGGTTCTTCCTGGGGGCTTTTACCTTCTAGTGGGCATGAAAAACCTGACGCCATGGTGTCTCTTGGGCTCCCTTTATATCAAAGCGTACTAACGTTTGATATGACATCCACCAGCCTTAGGAGGAGAGAGATTTTTGCTCTGGTAATTGGGCTGGCCAAGTGTTTCCACTGCAGGGAATTCCACAGGTCAGGACTGCAACGGTGAATACACTATAATATCTACATTTATGGTAAGTGTACACAATTGTATTTTCCCTCTTTTTTGCATTTAGCCAAGAGCAGTCTTCACAAGTTACCTCACAGGGTGGACCTACTCGCGCAACACAAAGGATCTGTCATCCACCCCACCTGTCCACTCTTCATCTGACACTGTGGGTAATAGGATTTTGATTCCACATAGACACCTTTTTTTCCTGAGGATGTGCTTGTGGTCTTGCGGGAGGCCGGGAAACTCACTATTAGAAAATGCTACTTATCCAAATGGAAGAGATATTCTGTTTGGTGTCTTTCTCATAACCGGGATCCACTTTCTGCGGATGTTCCTTTGGTTCTTTTCTTACCTGTGTGAACTGCCCGATGCTGGGTTGGCTTATTCTTCTGTTATGGCCCACTTATCAACAATCTCTGCTTGTCTGCCTGTATCACCTCCTGTAGCTTCTAGATTTGAAGCTAAACAATTCCTTAAAGGCGTTCTACTATTAGGCCTCCCAGGAAACGTGATCCTCCTCCCTGGAGTCTTAATTTTGTTTTTGAAAAAATTGACCTAGGCTCCTTTTGAGCTTGCAGCTTCAGCTTCCTTGCAATATTGTTCTTGGAAAACTGTACTTTTGTTAGCCGGTACTTCTGCCAGATGGGCATCTGAGCTTCAAGCACTTATAGCCTGTCCTCCTATTTTTTTTTTTTTTTTTTTTTGCATAAGGACAGGGTATCATTTCATACTAATCCTTTTATGCCCAAAGTGGTAAATCAGTTGTCCTTTAGTCAGTCTATTCATTTCCCACTTTTCCTTCTCCACAGTCTGCTATTGAGAAAGGTACTGCACATGTTGGGTGTGCATAGACGGCTCAGATTTTATTTAGATAAGACTAAGACTTCATATATCTGATAGGCTCATTGATGTCCTTCAAGAATGTAACTGCAGTCATAACATATGGGTTGTCCTGCCTCAGGCAGCCCTCGGTCGGACAAATTCCAAAGTCTGGGTCCGGCGTCGGCTGGTGTCGCCGCCTCTCCGTCACCACGGCTGGAGTATAAAGGCATCGGCCGACGCCATCTTCTTCAGTCTTTCTTGCCGCGCGGTGTCCGAAGCAGAAGCAGTTCGCAAGTGCCGGTCGGTCAGCTCCTGTGTTTTCAGTACCGAAGTCATCTAAAAGCTAAGTACCCCATTGGGGAACACTTATTCTTGCCTCAGCCGATGTCAGAACAAATTGAGAAAGTTAATAATTGTTTGTCTTGTGGTAAACAAATACCTCATAAGGACTTCCATTCTCTCTGCCTTCCTTGCCTGGGCCCAGACCACGACGTCTCGGCCTGTGCTGCCTGTGCTTGCTTTAATAAGCGCACTCTCAGGCGCCGGGCAGAATTTGCCGAGGACTTTTTCGGTGAATCTTTTGCGTATATCATGCCGTCGGATCAACCGACTACCCAATCTGCTAAAAAACGCAAGGACCAGGACAGACATCCTCGGCCCGCGTCCACTACCGATGCTACTCCCAAACCCTCTGCTAGTGCTCCGGTCCCTTCGGAAGTGGTAAATTTACTGCTCCAGGCCGACACAGCGTTAACACGACCTTCGGTCTCGGAGATCTCTCCGGTGCCGGTTGTTGATTTTCCTCCGGAAACCGAAGTTCTGGATCTACCCGACACCATTTCTGTGGACAAGGTTACGCCTGCACGTGGGGCTGCTAGGCCTCCTGTATCCATGTCCATCAAGGCCTTTGCACGTGCTAAGGCCGCCAGTCAGGCCAAGGCCCATCCTAGACCTACTGCCCAGGCCCCTTCTTCTGATAAGCAGATCATGTCTCTGGCTGCTGATCTTATTTCCCTTATCAGGGGGTCTCAGCCTCATCCAGAAAGGGGTTCTCAGCCACCTGCAGAGAAAAGGCCCAGAACTGAGCAGGCAGACAACCTCTCTTCGGATGAAGCCTCTGGGGATTCTGAACATTCTGATACCCAAGAAGAATCCTTCCAGGCCTACGAGGACTCTGATGCTGAGGAATCAATTCCCTCTGCCTCCCTTCCTGAGGATTTCTCATTTGGTGAAGTCCTGCATTCCATGAGGGAACATTTTCAATGGCAGGGTCAGGAATTCTCTGACTCCAGGAAAAGGCTTCGTACCTTCCTCAAGCTTCCCCAGCACAGGCCTTTAGCTATTCCACCTGATGTCCTTCATGGATGCATCTGCAGTCATAACAACTGGGTTGTCCTGTCGTCAGGCAGCCCTTGATTCCAAAGTCCGGGTCCGGCCTGATGTCGCACTTCACCCGACGTCATCTCTGTTGGTCTTGGTATAAAGACACCAGCCGACGCCATTTTCCCCAGTCTTTCTTGCGGCGTGGAAGCAGAAGCTGTTCGCAAGTGCCGGTCGGTCAGATCCAGAGATTACTACTTCGAATACTACTTGAAGACTTCTAAAGCTAAGTACCCCATTGGGGACTCTTTCTTGCCTCAGCCGATGTCAGAAAAAGTCAGTAACTGTTTAACTTGTGGGAAACAAATACCTCATAAAGATTTCCACTCTTACTGTTTGCCTTGTTTAGGCCCAGACCACGGCGTAGCAGCCTGTTCAGCCTGTGCCTCATTCAACCGGCTTAGGCGTCGGAATTTGCTGAACAGTTTTTCGCTCAGATTTTGCGTACATTATGCCGTCGGATCCTCCGACTACCCAGATTGTTAAAAAGCGCAAAAGACCGACACTCGCGGTCCGCGGTTTCGGCGAAACCATGGTTAAGCAAACGCGAGTGTCTCGGTTTCGGCGAAACCGAGAAAACTGCTCAAAGCACAGCTGAATCAATGACTACTACTGAGGCTCCTGCTACCCTACTTGAAACGGCCTCAGAAATCTTTCCTACAGTGGTTACTAGTGACTTATCAGACACCATCCCTTTGGATGTCTCTACCCCAGCACGTGGTGCTGCTAGGCCTCCTGCAGCCATGTCTATTAAGGCCTTTGCCAGGGCTAAAGCAGCCAAATCTACTAAGTCAGTGCCTGTTAAGCCCCGTCTACTAGGCCCACTTCTAGTTCAGAAATGCTTACTCTGGCAGAGGATTTAATATCCTTAATTAGGGGATCTCAATCTCACCCAGACAGGGCTTCTCAGCCCCCAGAAAAGAGACCTAGAGCAGAGCCCCCCGATGATTCCGCGGAGGACTCTGATATTACAGACCAGCCAGAGGCTCATTTCTCCAATTATGAAGACTCAGATGCTGAAGAATCCATTCCAGCTGCTTCTCCACCAGAAGAATTCTCCTTTGGGGAAACCTTACATGCCATGCGAGAACAATTCCAATGGCAGGAACAGGATTTCTCAGATTCCAGAAAAAGACTTAGGACTTTTCTGCACCTACCACAACACAGGCCTTTAGCTATACCTCCTGTCCTTTCTGTTGTGGACGATGCTTTTAATGATGTCTGCACTGCACCAGACTCCTTACCTCCAGCCCCTGTCAAACCAGACAGATTTTACAGGGTTCCAGACACTCATCACCACTTATACAAGGCCCCTTGCAGACCCGAAACCATATCCCAGGGGCCTAAGGCAGCAGCCTCGACCACAGCAAAAACCCTATCCCTTCTCAAAGGAAGCCAGGTCTTTAGACAGATGGGGCAAAAGATTTACACCTCTGCTACTCCCTCAGCTAGAGCTTTAAATTGTCAGTTTCACATGATACAATACCAAGAGTTTATGCTTGATCAGTTAACTAAAAGCTATCCTCTGATGACTCTATAGATAAGAAATATATATTAGAAATGGTAAATAACATACAACAGGTCAGTAACCATTCCTTAAAATGTGGCTATGATGCACTGGAGGCTTCATTTAGATCAGCCATGACTGGCACAGTGATAAGAAGACATGCATGGCTGAAGGAACAGGTCTTACCGGATCATGTTAAAGCTAAGTTATTAGATGCACCTATGGATAAGGCCAGTTTGTTTGGTACACCTGCCCAGCAGGTAATGAAGAAAATGGAAGAAAAGGCAAAATCTGTACAAACAGTTAAAGATTTCTTGCAGGTTCAACCCCCAAGGTTTAGCAGGAACTGGCCTGCCAAAAATTGGTCCTTTCCTGACTCCACAAGATCCCAAAGGGGCAGGAATAGGCGTCCCAGAGGCAGAAATCAATCCAGAGGGGGTGCCTACAGAGGACGACAGTGGCAAGGTAATAACAGAGGCACAGACACAGCCACTGCCACTACAGCAGCACAGTGACTTGATTCTAACTCCGCCTACCAGGAAACAAATAGCAGCACCATTAGGCGGAAAATTAACCTTATTTTCGAAAAACTGGCACTATATCACAAAAGACAAATGGATTCTACAAACCATAGACCAAGGATACCGGTTCCACTTCCACACCTTACCAGTCAAAAGAGGAATGCCAAACCTGCCTCCAAATCAAAAAACAGAAGCTCTACAGCAGATAATGCAACTAACAAAGATGAGAGCTGTGGAAAAAGTGCCAATAACAGAACAAGGCAAAGGATTCTACTCCAGACTATTCCTAGTTCCAAGAAAGGAAAAAGCTGGAGACCTATTCTCGACCTGTCCATCTTAAATACATACATCATTGTCCCAAAATTCAAAATGCTGACCCTCCAGCAACTTCTTCCCATGCTGGGCAAGGGTGCTGGCTGGTAACTCTAGATCTCAAGGAGGCATACCTGCACGTCCCCATAATGACCAATTTGCAGAAGATACCTCAGATTTCTTGCAGGATCAGAGCACTATCAATTCTCAGCATTGCCCTTTGGCTTATCTACTGCCCAGAGTATTCACAAAATGCCTGACATCAGTAATCGCTCACTGCAGACTACAGGGAATCCAAATTTATCCATACCTGGACGACTGTCTGCTACAGGGACAACAGCAAGCTGACAACAGATTTACAAAGGGTCATTTACTTGCTACAAGCACTGGGATACACAGTCAATTTACAAAAGTCAAGGCTGATACCATCCCAAACAAGGACATTCTTGGGCGGAATTGGACACAGTAAAACAAATGGCATTCCTAACTGCAGAAAAACAAAAAGAACTCCCTCTTTACTTCTTGGCACTAACAAAACAGAACAAGCTAACAGCAAGAAAAGTTCTACAGGCCTTGGGCTTCATGGCATCCTGCATAATCTTGGTTCCACATGCCAGACTACATATGAGAAAACTACAGTGGTACCTAAAGAATTTATGGTCCCAACACAGGCACAGCCTAGAAGCAGAAATTCCTCTAATCCCATGCCTAAAACAGGAGTTCCTATGGTGGGCTCAAGCATGCCAGTCAAATCCAGGCCTACCTTTCCACAACTATCAAGCAAGCCAAACCATCACAACAGGCGCCTCAGACCTAGGGTGGGGGCTCACATGCTGGACAAATGCATAAGGATTGTGGACACAGGACCAGCTCCATTTGCACATCAACCTAAAAGAAATGCTGGCAGTAAAGCTGGCAATCCAAAATTCAGACCATTCCTCAAAGCAGGACATTTGATGATAAGGACAGACAACACCACAGTCATGTGGTACATCAACAAACAGGGAGGCACTCATTCATACCCCTATGCAGAATGACTTTGGACCTTTGGAACCTGGCTCAGCTACAACATCCAGTTACAGGCAATGTTCGGTACCAGGAAAGAGAATACTCTAGCAGACATGTTAAGCAGAACCACCTCAGATGCTCACGAATGGATGCTACACCGGACATCTTCAAGGCCATCTCAAAGAAATGGGAATGCCACAGATAGATCTATTTGCTTCCCTCTCAATCACCAGCTCAAAAATTCTGCACAAGGGCGTTCCACCCACTTGCATGGAAAGTGGACTCGCTCTCCTTCAGCTGGAAAGGTCTGACAGCATATGCATTCCCACCTCTTCCCTTGATACACAAGGTATTACTAAAAATCAAGGAGGAACGTCCAAGGATAACCCTGATAGCTCCAAACTGGCCAAGACAACACTGGTACCCATTGCTGAGGAGCATGTCTGGACAAAATATGGCCAATACCCCTGATGCCTTTGATGTTAACCCAGAACAACTACAGCATCATGCATCCAAACCTAAAAACTTTGCAACTGACTGCATGGAACATCACATGGCAGCAACTAATCCACAGCTTTCCCAAAGGGTTAAAGACATTATCCTTGAAGCCCGCAGACCTTCAACAAGAAGGAACTATGCAGGAAAATGGAAAAGGTTTGTCATTTGGAGTGCTGAAAGAGGAAAAGATGTGTCCAATATAGACATTGCTAACATTCTGGAGTATTTGGCAGAGCTTCTACATACAGGCCTGTCCTATTCCTCCATCAAGATACATGCATCAGCTATTTCAGCAGAATACAGCTTTGATCCACCTGTCTTTTCACATCCTTTACTCAGGCAGATGTCCTTCATGGATGCATCTGCAGTCATAACAACTGGGTTGTCCTGTCGTCAGGCAGCCCTTCAGTCGGCCGGATTCCAAAGTCCGGGTCCGGCTTCGGCTGATGTCGCACTCCACCCGGCGTCATCTCTGTTGGTCTTGGTATAAAAGCATCAGCCGGCGCCATTTTCCTCAGTCTTTCTTGCGCGAAGCAGAAGCTGTTCGCAAGTGCCCGGTCGGATCCAGAGATTACTTCTACGAATACTACAAGACTTCTAAAGCTAAGTACCCGTTGGGGACTCTTTCTTGCCTCAGCCGATGTCAGAAAAAGTTAACAATTGTTTAACCTGTGGGAAACAAATACCTCATAAAGATTTCCACTCTTACTGTCTGCCTTGTTTAGGCCCAGCCCACGACGTAGCAGCCTGTTCGCCTGTGCTTCTTTCAACCGGCCAGACGCTTAGGCGGGTCGGGTTTTTGCAGAACAGTTTTCGGTTCTGATTTTGCGTACATTATGCCGTCGGATCCTCCGACTACCCAATCTACCAAAAGCAAAGATAAAGACCGACACTGAAACCATGGTTAAGCAAAGTGTCTCGGTTTCGGCGTAACCGAGAAAACTGATCTAAGTACAGCTGAACCTATTCCTACAACTGAGGCCCCTGCTACAACTCTTGAATCGACCTCAGAAATTTTACCCACTACGGTGGTTGACTTATCAGACACCATCCCTTGGATGTCTCTACCCCAGCACGTGGTGCTGCTAGGCCTCCAGCAGCCATGTCCATTAAGGCCTTCGCCAGGGCTAAAGCAGCCAAGACTACTAAAACAGTGCCTGTTAAACCCCCCACATCCAGGCCCTCTTCTAGTTCCCAAATGCTTACTTTGGCAGAAGATTTAATTTCTTTAATCGGAGGATCTCAATCTCACCCAGATAGGGCCTCTCAGCCCCCAGAGAAGAGACCTGGGGCAGAGCCCCTGAGCCAGTGTCCTCTGATGAATCTGCTGATGAATCAGACATAACTGACCAGCCAGAGGCTCCCTTCTCCAATTTTGAAGATTCTGATGCTGAAGAATCCATTCCAGCTGCTTCCCACCAGAAGAATTCTCATTTGGGAAACCTTGCATGCCATGCGAGAACAGTTCCAATGGCAGCAACAGGATTTTCAGACTCAGAAAAGACTTAGGACCTTTCTGCACCTCCACAGCACAGGCCCTTAGCTATACCTCCTGTTCTCTCTGTGGTGGATGATGCTTTCAATGATGTTTGCTCGCTCCAGATTCTTTACCCCAGCCCCTGCCAAACCAGACAGATTTTACAGGGTGCCAGATACTCATCACCACCTTTACAAGGCCCCACTTGCAGACCCAGAAACTATATCCCAGGGTCCCAAGGCAGTAGCGACCATAGCTAAAACCCTACCCTTCTGAAAGGAAGCAAGGTCATTAGACAGATGGGGTAAAAAGGTCTACACTTCAGCTACTCTCTCAGCTAGAGCTTTAAACTGTCAGTTTCACATGATGCAATACCAAGAGTTTATGCTTGATCAGTTAACTAAAAAACTAACCACTGATGAATCTCTTGATAAGAAATATGTATTAGAGATGGTAAATAACATACAACAGGTTAGCAACCATTCCTTAAAACGTGGCTATGATGCACTGGAGGCTTCATTTAGATCAGCCTTGACAGGCACAGTGATAAGAAGGCATGCATGGCTAAAGGAACAAGCTTTACCGGATCATGTTAAAGCTAAGCTGCTAGATGCTCCTATGGACAAGACAAGTTTGTTTGGTACACCTGCCCAGCAGGTTATGAAGAAAATGGAAGAAAAGGCAAAATCTGTTCAAACTGTTAAAGATTTCTTGCAGGTTCAACCCCCAAGGTTTAGCAGGAACTGGCCTGCCAAAAATTGGTCCTTTCCTGACTCCACAAAATTTCCAAGGGGCAGGAATAGACGTTCCAGAGGCAGAAACCAATCCAGAGGAGGTGCCTACAGAGGCGACAGTGGCAAGGTAACAACAGAGGCACAGACACAGCCACTGCCACTACATCAGCACAACCACAGTGACTTAACCTAAATCCGCCTACCAGGGAACAAATAGCAGCTCCTCTAGGCGGAAAGTTAACCTTATTTTCAAGGAACTGGCACTGCATAACAAAAGACAAGTGGATTTTACAAACCATAGATCAAGGTTACGGTTTCACTTCCACACTTTACCAGTCAAAGAGGAATGCCAAATCTACCTCCAAATCAAAAACAGAGGCTCTACCAGATAATGGAGTTAGCAAACATGAGAGCTGTGGAAAGAGTGCCAACAGCAGAGCAAGGAAAGGGTTCTATTCCAGACTATTCCTAGTTCCAAGAAAGGAAAAAGTTGGAGACCAATTCTCGACCTGTCCACCTTAAATACATACATCATTGTCCCAAAATTCAAAATGCTGACCCTACAGCAGCTTCTTCCCATGCTGGGCAAGGAGTCTTGGCTGGTAACTCTAGATCTCAAGGAGGCATACCTGCACGTCCCCATTCGACCAATCTGCAGAAGATACCTCAGATTTCTTGCAGGATCAGAGCACTATCAATTCTCAGCATTGCCCTTTGGCTTATCTACTAGTATTCACAAAATGCCTGGCATCAGTAATCGCCATTGCAGACTACAGAATTCAAATTTACCCATACCTGGACGACTGCCTGCTACAAGGGGACAACAAAAGCAAGCTGACAACAGATTTACAAAGGGTCATTTACTTGCTACAAGCACTGGGATACACAGTCAATTTACAAAAGTCAAGGCTGATACCATCCCAAACAAGGACATTCTTGGGCGGAATTGGACACAGTAAAACAAATGGCATTCCTGACTACAGAAAAACAAAAGAACTTCCTCTTTACTTCTTGGCACTAACAAAACTGAACAAGTTAACAGCAAGAAAAGTACTGCAGGCCTTGGGCTTCATGGCATCATGCATAATCTTGGTTCCATTTGCCAGACTACATATGAAAACTACAGTGGTACCTAAAGAATTTATGGTCCCAACACAGACACAGTCTAGAAACAGAAATCCCACTAATTCCATGCTTAAAACAGGAGTTCCTATGGTGGGCTCAGGCATGCCAGTCAAACCCAGGCCTACCCTTTCGCAGATGTCAAGCAAGCCAGACCATCACAACAGATGCTTCAGACCTAGGATGGGGGGCCCACATGCTGGACAAATGCGTGCAAGGATTGTGGACACAGGATCAACTTCACCTGCACATCAACCTAAAAGAAATGCTGGCAGTAAAACTGGCAATCCAAAAGTGCAAACCATTTCTCAAGGAGGGCCAGTTGATGATAAGGACAGACAACACCACAGTCATGTGGTACATCAACAAACAGGGAGGCACTCATTCATACCCCCTATGCAGAATGACCTTGGAGCTGTGGACCCTGGCACTCAGCTACAACATCCAGTTACAGGCAATATTTGTACCGGGAAAGACAATACTCTAGCAGACATATTAAGCAGAACCACTTCGGATGCCCACGAATGGAAGCTGCACCCGGACATCTTCAAGACCATCTCAAAGAAATGGGGAATGCCACAGATAGACCTATTCGCATCACCTCTCAATCACCAGCTCAAAAAATTCTGCACAAGGACATTCCACCCACTAGCATGGAAAGTGGATTCGCTCTCCTTCAACTGGAAAGGCCTAACAGCATATGCATTCCCACCTCTTCCTTTGATACACAAGGTACTACTGAAAATCAAGGAAGAACGTCCAAGGATAATCCTGATAGCTCAACTGGCCAAGACAACACTGGTACCCACTACTGAGGAGCATGTCTCGAACAATATGTGGCCAATACCCCTGATGCCTTTGATGTTAACTCAGAACAACTACAGCATCATACATCCAAACCTAAAAGTTGCAACTAACTGCATGGAACATCACATAGCAGCAGCTAATCCAGAACTTTCCCAAAGAGTAAAAGACATTATTCTTGAAGCACGCAGACCTTCAACAAGAAGGAACTATGCTGGAAAATGGAAAAGGTTTGTCATTTGGAGTACAGAAAGAGGAAAAGATGTGTCAAACATAGATATGCCTAACATTCTGGAGTATCTGGCCGAACTTCTTCATTCAGGCCTGTCCTACTCCTCCATCAAGATACATGCATCAGCTATTTCAGCAGAATACAGCTTTGATCCACCTGTTTTTTTGCACCCTTTGCTCAGGCAGTTTCTCAGAGGAATCAAGAATGTAAAACCTCCAAGGAAACCACCATTACCAGCTTGGGATTTGAACTTTGTGCTAGAAAAATTGACACTATCACCCTTTGAACCAGCAGCAACAGCAGACCTACAACACCTGTCATGGAAAACTGCTTTCCTACTGGCAATTACTTCAGCAAGGAGGGTTTCAGAACTACAGGCCTTAATGGCAGTGCAACCCTTCCTAATCTTCCACCAAGATAGAGTGTCCATGAGGACTAATCCTACATTTATGCCCAAGGTGGTATCCAGAGTGTCTTTAAACCAGGCAATCCACCTACCTACCTTCTTTCCCAACCCACAAAACAGAGGAAAGAATACTGCATACCTTGGATGTACATAGACAGCTACGCTACTACTTGGACAGAACAAAAATAGCAGAAAGACTGACCAACTTTTGTAGCCTATGCAACAGGAAGGAAGGAAAAGCTATTTCAAACAGACAATCTCCAAATGGATAGGAAATTGCATACGATTCTGTTACTCCTTCCATGGAAAACCAATTCCACAGAACATAAGACCTCATTCTACAAGGGCAACAGCCACTACCACAGCCTTCTTACGAGAGTGGCAACCAAAGACATTATTGAGGCGGCTACTTGGACCTCCGTGCATACATTTGCCAAGCATTATAATTTGCCTCTATATTCCAGATCCCGAGCAGGGTTTGCCACTGCTGTACTGCAAGGGATCCTAAACACACCATAATCTACTTTTATCCTCCCCTAGTTGGCTATGGTATTCTACCCAGTTGTTATGACTGCAGATGCATCCATGAAGGACATAGTACAGTTTTGTACCTACCATAAATGTAGATGTCCGAACTGGATAGCATCTGCAGTCACTCCTTCCCCTCTGTGGTACTCCTAGGGTGTTTACCCTCCTAATAGCTAGCTGTTGGGGAGTCTTTTATGGTGTATTTGTTTGTATATATGTACATACATGCTTATTGTTGTGTTTACCTCTATCTATTTGGAAACATTGGCATCTATCCAAATTTTAGCCTGCAAGAGGGCTTCTGGCATCTGGGGCAAGAAACACTGAGGAAAATGGCGTCGGCTGGTGCTTTTATACCCGAAGACCTACAGAGATGACGTCGGGTGGAGTCGACATCAGCGAAGCCCGACTTTGGAATCCGGCCGACTGAAGGGCTGGACAACCCAGTTGTTATGACTGCAGATGCTATCCAGTTCGGACATCTACATTTATGGTAGGTACAAAACTGTACTTTCCTCAGAGGGATCAAGAATGTAAAACCTCCTAGGAAACCACCATTGCCAGCTTGGGATTTGAACTTTGTGCTGGAAAAGTTGACACTCGCACCTTTTGAACCAGCAGCAACAGCAGACCTGCAGCATCTATTGTGGAAAACTGCTTTTCTACTGGCAATAACCTCAGCAAGAAGGGTTTCTGAACTTCAGGCCCTAATGGCAGTACAACCCTTCCTAATCTTCCACCAAGATAGAGTGTCCATGAGGACTAATCCTACATTTATGCCTAAGGTGGTATCCAGAGTGTCTTTAAACCAGGCAATCCACCTACCTACCTTCTTCCCAAACCCACAAAACAGAGGGGAAAGAATGCTGCATACCTTGGATGTACATAGACAGCTACGCTACTACCTGGACAGAACAAAAGTAACAGAAAACTGACCAGCTGTTTGTAGCCTATGCAACAGGAAGGGAAGAAAGCGATTTCAAACAGACAATCTCAAATGGATAGGAAATTGCATACGATTCTGTTACTCCTTTTATGGAAAACCAATTCCACAGAACATAAGGCCTCATTCTACAAGGGCAACAGCCACTACCACAGCCTTCTTACGGTGAGGCAACCAAGGACATTATTTACTTGGACCTCCGTGCATACATTTGCCAAGCATTATAATTTACCTCTGTATTCCAGATCCCGAGCAGGGTTTGCCACTGCAGTACTGCAAGGGATCCTATCCACACCATAATCTATTCTTCCTCCTCCCTAGTTGGCTATGGTATTCTACCCAGTTGTTATGACTGCAGATGCATCCATGAAGGACATAGTACAGTTTTGTACCTACCATAAATGTAGATGTCCGAACTGGATAGCATCTGCAGTCAGGATTACTCCCTCCTTCCCTCTGTGGTACTCTAGAATTGTTACCCTCCTAATAGCTAGCTGGCGGGGTGAGTCTCTTATGGTGTATTTGTTTGTATATATGTACATACATGCTTATTTTTGTGTTTGCCTTCTATCTTTTGGAAACATTGGCATTTACCCAAAATTTAGCCTTCCAGAGGGCACCTGGCATCTGGGGCAAGAAACACTGAGGAAAATGGCGTGGCTGATGCCTTTATGCCGAAGACCAACAGAGATGACGTCGGGTGAAGTGGGACATCAGCGAAGCGGGACCGGACTTTGGAATCCGGCCGACCGAAGGGCTGCCTGACAGGACAACCCAGTTATGACTGCAGATGCTATCCAGTTCGGACATCTACATTTATGGTAGGTACAAAACTGTACTTTATGGATGTTTTGGATGATGTTTTCTCCGACTCCGGTGCCAACCCTGATTCTCTTCCTCCGGCTTCTGTCAAGCCGGACAGATATTATAGGGTCCCTGACACCCACAAGCACCTTTTTAAGGCCCACTCTGTGGATCTAGAGACTATTTCACAGGGCCCCAAGGGAGTGGCTACCTCCTCTGCCACAAACCCTCTGCCAGCAGACAGGGAAGCAAGGTCCCTGGAGAGATGGGGTAAAAAAGTATATACTTCTACTACCCTAGCCATGAGGTCACTAAATTGCCTTTTTCACATATTTCAGTACCAGGATTTTCTCCTGGATGATTTACAGAAAAAGTTAGCTTCTCCTGAGCCTATTGATAAAAAGGCATTGCAGGATGATATACATAACACTCAGCAGGTTAATAACCATTTTCTATAGTGTGGTTATGATGCACTGGAAGCTTCATGTAGGGCAGCTATGACTGGGGCTGTGATACGTAGACATGCTTGGTTAAAGGATCAGTCTTTGCCTGACCATGTTAAAGTAAAGTTACTTGATGCACCTTTGGAAAAACAGAAGCTTTTTGGTGCTAATGCACAAGATGTATTGAAATCCATAGAGGAAAAAGCAAAGTCAGTACAGACAGTCAAGGATTTCCTTCAGGTTCAGCCACCCAGATTCAGCAGAAACTGGCCCTCAAAGAATTGGTCCTTCCCCGGCTCAGACAAGTTTCAAAGGGGAAAAAGCAGACGTGCCCAAGGTAGAGGGCAATACCGAGGATCTTACAGGGGACGCCAATGGCAACCTCCATATCAAAGAAGTGGTGCAGACAGTTCAGCTACACCACAAGGACAATCGCAATGACTTGATTTTCATTCTGCCTACAAAGGTTCAAAGAGAAGCACCCTTGGGTGGAAAATTATCCTTATTCTCACAAAACTGGCATATCTTAACCAAGGACAACTGGATTCTGGATTTGATAGACAAAGGTTACAGATTCCACTTCCACACATTACCAATAAGACAAGGCATGCCAAACCTGCCACATCATCAAAGGGCAGAGGCATTCTCTCAAGTTTCCAAGCTGTTAAGTATAAAAGCAATAGAAAGGGTTCCTCCTCAGGAGCAAGGCCAGGGATTTTATTCAAGGCTGTTCCTTGTTCCAAGAAAACAAATGGAGACCCATACTGGACTTGTCATCTCTAAACACTTTTCTCATAGTGCCAAAGTTCAAAATGCTGAAGTTGCAGCAACTCCTTCCCATGCTGGGCAAGGGGTCTTGGCTGGTCACTCTGGACCTCAAGGAGGCATACCTGCATGTCCCAGTCAGACAAAGCTGCAGAAGATACCTCAGATTTCTTGCAGGGACAGAGCATTATCAATTCCCAGCATTGCCGTTTGGCTTATCTACTGCACCCAGAGTGTTAACGAAATGCCTGGCATCAGTAGTGGCACACTGCAGACTGTAGGGGATTCAAATATACCCCTACCTGGATGACTGCCTCATACAAGCAGACAACAAGCAAACCTTAAAAGAAAATTTGGACTATGTCATGCATCTACTGCAGGCCTTGGGATACACAGTCAACATTCAGAAGTCAAAACTACTGCCATCCCAACAGATTATCTTCTTAGGAGCCAAACTGGACACAGAAAACCAAATGGCCTACCTCACAGAGGAAAAACAGCAGCATTTACCAGAGTACTTCAAAGGCCTAGCAAAATTCTCCCAGCTGACTGCAAGGAAAATCCTGCAGGCCCTGGGGTTCATGGCATCTTGCATCCTTCTGATACCTTTGGCAAGACTTCATATGAGAAAGCTGCAATGGTATTTAAAAAACTTATGGTCTCAACACAGCCAAAGCCTAGAAGACATAATCCCACTTATTCCATGTCTGCAAAAAGAATTTTTATGGTGGGCTCAAGCCAGTCAGCAAAACAAAGGTATGTCTTTCAACAGACCTCAAGCAGGCCAAATGATTACAACAGACGCCTCAGACCATGGATGGGGGGCGCACATGGAGGACAGATGCATTCAGGGGCAATGGACCCCAAAGGAAAGACATCTGCACATAAACCAAAAGGAAATGTTGGCAGTGATGCATGCAATTGAGACTTTCGAAAAATCACTACAACAAGGACATTTACTGATGAGGACAGACAACACCACTGTCATGTGGTACATAAACAAGTAGGGAGGCACTCATTCTTATCCCCTCTGTAGACTAACAATGCTTCTCTGGGAAAAATCCCTGAGCCTGAAGATACATTTACAATCCCAGTTTGTACCAGGCAAGGACAATGTACTGGCGGACAACCTGAGCAGAAATTTCATGGATCCACACGAATGGATGTTGCATCCTCACATTTTCTCTCAACTGACGAAGACATGGGGAAGACCGGATGTAGATCTTTTCGCATCCCACTTAAATCATCACCTGAAAAAGTTCTGCACAAGGACTCACCATCCTCTAGCTTGGAAGACGGATGCTCTCTCCTTCAGCTGGAATTCTCTAAAAATTTATGCATTCCCTCCTCTGCCTCTGCTGACCAAGGTGATACTGAAGATCAAAGCAGAACAACCAACAGGTATTTTGATAGCTCCAGACTGGCCAAGGCAACACTGGTACCCATTGCTATTGACCATAACTCAGACCAAACTATGGCCTCTGACCCTTGCTCCTAACGCAACACAATTACAGGACTGTACATCAAGACCTGAAATCATTACATCTGACAGCCTGGAGGCTAACATGACTTCTCCACCTAACTCTCTATCAAAATCGGTTCAAGAAATCTTGCTGGAAGCACTCAGACCTTCCACAAGAAAAACATATTCAGCCAAATGGAAGAGATTCAGCATCTGGAATGCCAACAGGGGTCAGGACACAGCATTACCGAGTATACCTCAGATTTTAGAATACTTGGCAGAACTACTTCATACTGGACTTTCATACTCTTCAATAAAGATTCATGCCTCAGCAATCTCAGCAAAATACAACTGTGATCCTCCAGTGTTTTCTCATCCCTTGTTAAGACAGTTTCTAAGAGGAATAAAGAATATCAAACCTCCCAGAAAACAGCCAGTACCTGCATGGGACCTCAATTATGTGTTGGAAAAATTAACTCTTCCTCCATTTGAGCCAGCAGCAAGTCCAGAAATGCAATTTCTTTCATGGACGACGGCCTTCTTATTGGCAGTCACATCTGCAAGAAGAGTTTCGGAGATACAGGCACTCATGGCAGTGCCTCCCTTCCTCATTTTTCATCAAGACAGAGTTTCTCTAAGAGCCAATCCTACATTCATGCCCAAAGTTATTTCCAGGGTGTCTCTAAATCAAGCCATTCACCTGCCTGCATTCTTCCCCAATCCTCAAAATAGGGGGGAAAGCTACTGCATACTTTGGACATACGCAGACAACTACGTTACTACTTGGACAGAACTAAGGCCACCAGAAAGTCTGACTAACTGTTTGTAGCCTATGCTGCTGGAGTGTAAGGAAAAGCAATCTCCAAACAAACAATTTCAAAATGGATTGGACATTGCATCAGATTCTGCTATTCTTTCCATGGAAAAGGTGTGCCAGCCAATATTAGGCCACATTCCACCAGAGCTATGGCCACTTCCACAGCTTTCCTAAGAGGAGTGGCAACAAAGGACATTTTAGAGGCTGCTACATGGAGCTCCATGCATACATTTACCAAGCACTACAACCTGCCCTTATATTCCAGATCCCGAGCAGGCTTTGCTTCGCAGTCCTGCAGGGATTTTAGCTACACCATGCTTATCTTAGTTCCATCCACACCAGCTTGGCTATGGTATTCAACCCATATGTTATGACTGCAGTTGCATTCTTGAAGGACATAGTACAGTTTTGTACCTACCATAAATGTAGATGTCCGATAGATATGCAACTGCAGTCAATTCCCTCCCACCTTCCCTCTGTATCCTTCTTTTGGGTCCCTACCCCTTTTCCCATTAGCTGGGGTATTCCTATGGTGTATCTGTTTATTACTGTTGTGCATGTTTGGGATTATTTTTATCCATTTACCAAATTTAGCCTTCCTAGGAGGGCACCTGGCATCTGGGGCAAGAAACACTGAAGAAGATGGCGTCGGCCGATGCCTTTATACTCCAGCCGTGGTGACGTCGCAGAGGAGGCGACACCAGCCGACGCCGGACCCAGACTTTGGAATTCGGCCGACTGAGGGCTGCCTGAGGCAGGACAACCCATATGTTATGACTGCAGTTGCATATCTGTCGGACATCTACATTTATGGTAGGTACAAAACTGTACTTTTCTTTTTATCCTAGGTCCTTAGGATTGGCACTGTCCAAGCAAGCTATTTCTAAAGCCATTTATTTTTGTTCCTTTCATGGTAAGATTTTTCCTTCTGTTAAGACCCATTCTACTAGAGCTGTGGCTTCTTCTGGTGCTTTTTTC
Organism: Protopterus annectens; assembly: GCF_019279795.1. Lineage (NCBI taxonomy): Eukaryota > Metazoa > Chordata > Ceratodontiformes > Protopteridae > Protopterus > Protopterus annectens. Next base: position 432,286,662 of record NC_056741.1, on the reverse strand, counting down.
AAGGGTTTGGATACTAACTTTATTCTTGAGGCAGTCACCTGGACTTCTATGCAAACCTTTACCAAACACTACAAGGTGGATGGAATTTCCAGAGCTGGTTTTGGGTGGGGCCATCCTTCATGGCTTCCTGGAGAACGTTGCTGGTCCTTTCTCCTCCCTCTCTTCTAGCTCTTTGACGCACTCCATTTTGTAGTGAATACTGCAACAGTGAAATGGGACATAGTACAGTTTTGTAAAATCTTACCATAATGGTAGATGTTCTTTTCTTCACTGTTGCAGTATTCACTTTCTCCCTCCGTCCCTTGGTCCATTTCTCTTTTGGATGTACTGATTACCTCTATACTCTTTGGACTGTTCGTACAGGGGCTCTGAGTTCTGAGGGTGTTATGTCCGGACATCACCGTTATGCCCAATTCTTCACAAGGAGCAAATGTGTGACATACTGTGTACCTTAAAACAACCTAAAGGCTTTGTCATACTGGCTGGACATCAGGCCGCCCTTGGCAGGGGATCTCTGTTGTAATGAATACTTCAGCGGTGAAGAGAGGGACATCTGCCATTATGGTAAGATTTTATACAACTGTACTATACCTTAGACTTTGACTGGGGAGCAACATCTACACGAGTAAAAGTCTGGGGTCTTTGGAAAAGACTGACTAAAACACAAATGTGAAAGAGATGTTAGTAATAAATACTCTCAGCTGGCTCCATCATCTGTGATGGTACCATTGCAGTTGTTTACTAAATACACCACACTGATGTGGTACATAAGCAAGAGAGAAGCACGTCTTTCCATCTGTGCAGATCAGCCATAGTAGCCTGGGATATAGCTTTTCAGTGCAACCTCACTTTTACAGGCATTTTGCATCCTGTCGAAGCAAAATTTTGTGGCAGATGAGCTGAACATGACTAGGACAGCCCCTCATGAGTGGAAACTAAATCTAGTAGTCTAGCAGGAATTGATTCAGCTGAGGGGGAACACCTCAAGTAGGTCTGTTTGCCTCTGTTCACAACAACCAACTGCCAAAATTATGCTGTAGGACTCCATGCAAGGAGGCCTGGAAAAATGGATGCATTTCCTTTTTTTTTCTCATTGGACAGGACTTTTACTGTGTGCTTTTTCCAGTCTTTCCACTGATATCCAGGCAAAAATATCAGCGTACACCAATGAAAACAAACAAAAAAAACCCCAGCAAAAAATACACTCGAGGCAGCAACTGAAAATGAAATCCAAATTTAATGGTGCTTCTGGTACCTCATCAAACAGCCTTCAGTGAATAACAGAAGCCACCAAACTTCCCCATTTTATAACAAAGCTGTTCCAATAAGACACACCCTTTTAATTATTCAGTTAACATTCCTTAAATTATTAATGGAAAGTTTTTTCATTCCCTGGTGAGGTTTTCATGCACTTCATGTGGAGTGGTTTATATTATAGGGTGTGGATGTACCCCTGTGAGGAGATGGTACATAGGACAAACTAAATGTATGGTTAAGGTGAGGATCCTTGAACATTTGCCATATTAGAAATACAAATTTAGATAGTCCAGTTGCATAACATTTTATTAGTGCACATGGATGATCTGATGCCAGTATTTTCTTCACTGTTTTGGCTACACCATTTCTTGCTAGAGGTGGTAATTTCTTAGCCAGTCTGTTAAGGATGGAAAGTAGATTTATTTTGAATTATACTTTAAAACCTAAAGGTATGAATTTAGAAGTTAATTTGAATGTGTAATGTTAATTATATTTGTAGTAAAAATATATACACGTATACATATGCATTTATATTACATTTGAAGTTTTTTATGGGGTATGTTTAAGGAATGTTAATTGAATAATTAAAAGGGTGTATCTATTGGAGCAGCTTTGTTATAAAATGGGGAAGGTTGGTGGCTTGTGTTATTCCTTGAAGGCTGTTTGCCAAGGTACTAGAAGCACCATTAAATTTGGATTTCGTTCCCAGTTGCTGCCTCTTTTTTTCCACTGATATCTGGGGTCATTTTGAAGATTTGGAATGGCTATCCAAAGATTATTCTGGTGACTCACTTCTGGCCTAGGCAGCAGTGGCTGTCCCTTCATTTAGAAATAGCCAAGGGCAATTGCCACAACCTTCCTCACAGACTGGACCTACACACACAAGACCAGGGGTGTTTGATGCATCCCAACTTGAAACAACTTTAACTAAATGCCTGGATCATAGTTTTAATGCCTTTTTGGCACATACTCGTTGGGGATATGCTGCATTTATTAAAGGAGGCAAGAAAACCTGCTACTAGGAAATTGTATGTTAGTAAATGGAAAAGATTTTCTAGTTGGGGCCATGAAAAAATGGGACCATTTTAAGCTTAGGATACTACAGTATTTGTGTGAATTATCTTCTGGCCTTTCTTGCTCCTCTGTCAAAGTTCTTCTATCTGCCATTTCAGCACTTAAGCCCATGGATCCTCCCATTTCAAACATTTTAGAAAGCAGTTGGCTCCTCCTTGGGATCTTAACATTGTTTTAGAACTATTTACTCATGTTCCATTTGAGCCAATTAGGCTTATGTGAGGTTCTTAACCTGGAAAACAGTTTTGCTGATTCTCTGACTTCAGCAAGAACAATAACTAAGTTGCAGACTTTTATGGTGGGTCAACTAATCCTTCGTTTGTGCCTAAAGTGTAATCCCAATTTGCTTTGAGCCAAGCTGTCCTGTGGATGTTGACACACAACTGCAGTATTATAATGACAGATTTAAAACTTTCAGAAACTCAGATTAGTTAATTTCTTATGAAGGTAAGAAGAAAGGTTGCTTTGGCACATGTTGCCCTCTTTCCAGTTGGTTGTCCCATGCTATTACTTTGTGTTATAGCCACCATTAAGGCTTTCTTTACCAGGTCCTTTGATTCATCTCTGGCTTTTTGGTAAGTGTTGAATTGTAGAAGTATTTTAGAATTAGCAACTTGGTCCTCTATACATACTTTTACAAAACATTACAAGTTAGATTCCTTTTCCATGTTTGGGGCAAGCTTTGCTAAAAACATTATCTAGGGGGTTGTGGACCCTCATACTTTTCCAACCAGTGAGTATAAGCTATGATAGTCTAGCCTTATAGCTAAGGCTACTGTAGCAGTGATGAGATGACAGCACAGTTATTTAAGTAAACTTGTGATAACAGTAAATATTAAAATGGCCACTGCTGCAGTAACTGCTCCTTCCTCCCTTATTTTTCTTTGTTTTTGTTACCAGGATGAGGACTTTGTCATTAACATTTTCAGGGCTCTAGCCTCCCTCTGTCAGTTGGTATGAAAGCTCTGATGGGCTTGACTCACAAATCACTCTTCAGCTCTGCTTGAGCTGATTAATGGTTTGCATGGAAGGTGCCCTTAAGCTTTTTAGTTGTCATTTGATTAAGTGTGTAGATGCCCATTTTCAGCAGATGCTGGGGGAGAAAAAGCTCACAAGTATTAAATGTTTTAAGGGCAGTAACTACAATTTTAGTTTGATAATTGTACAGAAGAATATATGTGATGTATGTTTATAACTGAACATGTTAATATTGTCTGTTTTCTGTTCTGTAAATGTATGATCTAATATCATCATTTTCATTCATTCCTCAACTAATGGGTCTCAGATCATCTGTTGAGTCAGCTGCTTTTACCAGACCAAAGGTTCCCGCTCTCGAGCTTCCTCCTTTCATAATGCTCATTCCATAATGCCCCACTCTCCTGGTTTACCTCAGATCTCATTTGCCACCACGTTGTTCAGATGGCGAGTTCAACTCTTGAGCAATTGGAGCATTAGAGATAACCTTATATCCTTTTTTGTGAAAACCTTTTATAGTTAGTTGCTTCCTCCTCCTTCCTTTATTCCAGCTTCTTATTTACTTGTCCTCTGCATCCCTTCTCTTTGCACTTTTGTCCCTTTTCTTTCTTCTAGACCTTCCTACCCATTTTGGGTATTCTTTTGGTACCATTTTTTTAAACTTACCCTCTGTTAGGGTATTTCTCACTTACTATTGCCAGTATTTTAATGCCGCAGTGGTACGGCGGTAGCATTGTTACCTCACAGCAAGGTTCTCCCGTTCGATTCTCGGCTGGGCTTGGGAGTGCCTCCTGTGTGGAGTCTGCATGTCCTCCTCGCGGTTGGGTAGCATTTGAAAGACATGCATGCGTAAATGGGCGTGCCTTTGTTGAAGGTTGAGCATCGAGCTGGCACCTCGGCGTTTTGTAAAAATCTACTGCCAATCATTAGCCGACAGGAGTTCCGCTGTGGCGACCCCTTACCAGGAAAAAGCCGAAAGACAAACTGTCAGTATTTTCTCTGGTTCAATGGTTACTTAAAAAAAGTGTGTATAATTGTGTGTGTGAATATGTATGTGATATATATATATATATATATATATATATATATATATATATATATATATATATATATATACACACACACACACATGGATGTGTTTGTGTGTGTGTATATATATATATATATATATATATATATATATATATATATATATATATATATATATACACACACACACACACACACACACACAAACACACACATGGATGTGTTTGTGTGTAAGTATGTGTATATATATATATATATATATATATATATATATATATATATATATATATATAAATATATATAAATAAATAAATATGGGTCTGCTTCATAAGACTGACAAACCAAAAGACTGAAAATTCAAAACTACTGAACACATTTTTAATGCAGGGACAAGCTCCCTTGCAGCCATCTTATGGGAGGCTGCGCCCCTCACACCCCTTGCTAACTATATGTACCAACTCCAAGATCGCACAACAGTGGAGAAGAGGCAGATTCCCATCATTCAGTGTTTTGAATTGTCAGTCTTTTGAAGTAGACCCATATATGCATATATATATATATATATATATATATATATATATATATATATATATATATATATATATATATATATATATATATATATATGTGTGTGTGTGTCTGCATTTATATGTATGTATTTATGTACAGCTTTGCTTCTCTTCTTATAGAAGTAGTTAGCTTTTGGTTTGGCTGACAAACCTACAGGTTTTAAAAAGTGCACCTCCTGTGGACATAAAATCCCTAACGCGGATGCTCACAAAAGTGTGTGTATATTGTCTGAGAGCTGCTCATTTGGATGTTTGGTCTGTTTGCTTGGGGTTCAGTTCCCGACCCTTAAGTGATAGGAGGAATAAGCTTCTTCTAAAAGTTTTGCTGTCTCCTGCTGCAGTTGTCTCTGCAGGGGCTCAGACCCCCTTTGGAAAAACAGATAAAGGAAAGCCTGACATGGCACCTAAAGAAAAGGAGTTAAGGAAATGGACCCCATGAGCATTCTTTCCGTTTGGCACCGACCTCAGAGCCAACAGCTGAAGTGCCAAAAACTTCAGCTCCAACTACATCAAAACCCAGGTCTCCTTGGATCTGATCCCCTCTTTTCACCCTGGATCTGATTTCTCCTTGGCTCCATTTACCCTTTCCACAGGAGACTTCTTAAAGATCTTACAAGGCACCTTTACTACTTTCATTCCTTAGGTCTTCCAGGAGCTTATTAGGAGCAGAAGTGTATTGATGTTTGTCGGGGCTCAGGTTCAGATGGGGGTTATTCTGGCTTTGTCTCCCATCAGACCTGTGAACCTGCTCTCATCCTAACATCATTGCTTCTCCTTCTGCAATCTGACCAGTGATTTCAAAGCTCTTGGATCCTGGACGTTCCAAGATGTCCTTGTTTGATCTGAAAATTACTCACTCTTCAACTCCAACAGTACCCCCCTGAGTCATCCTTCTCTGACTGCTCTGAAGGGGGAGGACTCTTGGAGCCGAAGCATTGGAGCCAGGTTCAGTGTGGTGTGGAGCTGGAATTGACTAAGAGGCTGTCAGAGCCGTCCTTAACTCTCAGCACTTCTGCCTTAGCTTTGCTCCAACTCTAGCAAGGATTTGTGTGTTTGCAGAGGTTGGTGCTAGGGGCCACGACTGCTATGCGATAGGCTGCTGTTTCTCCTGGACTCTCTACATTCGAGGTTGTGGAGAAGCCTTCTTTTTACCCTGAAAATGGACATTCTTGGCCTCTTTGGATCCTCCCTTCCTTCCACTGACTGAGCACTTATCCTATCATACCTACTCTACTGGGACGGCCACCCCATTGCAGCCTTCATCCAATCCTTATACAGGACTCCCAACCTTCTTCTGAAACCTCACTAGACCATCCCGCTGATGAAGTTCTTAGGAAGAGAATGTGCTAAAGGAGGCACCTAGATTAAAAATCTGTCACCAAAGACACTGCCTTCAATGAAGGGGAAGGGTCCCCCAGATCTCCACCTGATGATGTCTCCATTGGAAAGATACTAGAACTCCTTAAACAGAGAGGTGTTTGGTCTTGTGATACCGCTTACCAAGAGGAGTCAGTTTTTCTTGATGTTTTCGGAGCTGGACTGGCTGTGTCTTAGGTGGTCCCCCTGGCTGATGAATTAACCTTCTCTCACAGTGAGCATGAAAGAAACCTATCCCTAATAGACCAGATAATTTTCTAGCTCCTTCTAAAGATAGGACCCACTGGAGCAAGGGAGTCTCTGTAGATGCCGTGGTGGTGGCAGCCACCAAGATAGAGCTTTTTAGAACAGAGCTCATCTGTCTACTATCCTAATAGAGATCAAGGGGATTGGACAGGTTTTGCTAGCGCATTTATGCCTCAGTGACATTTTCCCTTTGGTTGTTGAATTATTTGACACATTTCACCAAGCTACACAGGGATTTGATCATGGAGCTTTCCAAATCCCTTTCAGGGTCCATTTCTGTGGAGGCTCAAAAGAAAGCTTCTTCACAGATGGTCACCCTACAGCCCATCTTCAGTGCATTCATGAAGTTAATCTCTGATGCTACTGAGGGTACCTCTATGGCTGCAGGTTCAGGCGTACTTGTCAGGAGGCATGCATGGATGTGCTTGTGATTTTTTTTAGTCCTTCAAGTCTTCATTCATTATTTTTTCCTTTGATGGATAGTCTTTGTTCTGCCACTAAGTTAAAGAAACGCTGTTCAGACATGAACTAAATTGAAAGATACTGTCTGCCATTAGGATTCAGTTTTCTACTCCTTGGAGATCTTTCTCCAGAAATCAGCAAGGTAGTAGAAAGACGTGGTTCTGTAAGTCCCAAGGGCTTTTCCAGGAGTCGCAAGGAGATGGTTCCTCCTGGGGCAGAAGGGGGGAACTCTAATAGAAGACATTGCCTAAGGGTGGCCCGCAGAGCCAGGGCTTTTGAGATAACTTCTTTGACAGATCCTGCCAGCACTTCCAAAGGATTACCCAATTGCTGCACTCTGGAGCCTGTTAGGGGGGCACGTATTTCTGTACCCAAAGTCTGAGCATCGAGCATCCATCACAAAAGACACTTGGGTGTGGAAAATCATATCCAGAGGCTGTTTCATACCATTTTCCCAAATTCCACCAACAAAGATGAAAAAGATGGCCGGTGTTTCACCCAGACAGAGGGAGGCTGCTGCTTTGAGGGAAAAAAAAGCTGCTAGAGTCATCCAAAAAGTCTCACCAGGCCAACAAGGAACAGGAAGTTATTCAAGACCTTTTTTAGTACCAAAGATGACAGAGGACTTGGGACCGGTTCTGGATCTCACCAGACTCGACCAGTGCATAAAAATATTCAAAGTTCTGGGAGGTCACTGTTCAGTCCATTTTAACACTTCTATGAAAGGATGACTGTGTATGCTCAATAGAGCCTTAAGGTGCATACTATATCAAAATGAACATCTTCTTAAGAAGATACGTTTGCTTCCATTTGGGAGTTAGCCATTATCGGTTCAGAGCACTGCCCCTTGGTCTCACCACAGATCCCAGGGTGTTCACCAAATGCATGACAGTGGCAGTGGCTGACCTGAAACTGCTGGGATTCCAGGTGTTTCTGTGTCTAGAAGACTGGCTCCTAACTGCCCCATTCAGACATCTATTGATTTAAGCGAGAGGAGTACCTGCTCCCGATCTGTCACTATTTGGGCATCAGGGTCAATTACAGCAAATCACATCTTACTCTTACACGGACCCTGGAGTTCATTCATAGGTGCTCCTCTAGACATGACCAACTAGATAGCTTCGCTTTTAGCAAGCAAGAGTTTGGAGAGACAGGTCATGAAAGTGATCTCTCTGTCCCATCGACAGCAAGACTAGTCCTCCAAGTGTCAGGGTCTATGGCAGTTGCAATAAGTCTAGTCCTGTTAGTCAGGTATCATGTGTCTCTCCTTTAGTGGATGTTATCACTACAATGATCTGTACTTCTACATCCTGTGACAGTCAAGATTTCCAAAATTTGCAAGAAGTACATTATTTGATGGATTTGTTCAGAAGTATGTCATGGCTGTACCTTTGCCCTTCAACCAGTGGCCACAGTCAACCACAGATGCCTCCCAAAATCGGTGTGTGTGGGGGACATTTCTTGGGAAGGACAGTCCAAGGTGTGTGGCCTCCTGAAGAGGCTAACGTGCACCTCAGTGCCCTGTAGACGAGAGCTGTCCTAACATTTTAGGCTTTTCAGGATATTCTACCTTTGGGGATGATTGTGATGCATACAGGCAACATGTCGATAGTCTGGTATGTCAACAAACGGGGGGAACTAGATCTTACCTGTTATGTCGAGAGGCAATGAGTGTGTGGCAATGGGCAAGCTCTTCCAGTGATGATCTTTTGGCAAAGTACACAATGGGGAAAGCCAGCGTGCTTGCAGACCGACTCCATTTTAATGCCTCACCTCTCAATCAAACAGTGGCGGAAGAGAGATTTTGCTGATGGGGTCAACTTTGCTGCTGTCTTTTTGCTTCTGACCTCAACAACAAGTGCAGCAGGTTCTTTGCCCTGATCCTCCACAGGGGAGCCCACAGAGATATGTACTGGTCCACGATTGGCCCCAAGGTTTCCTATATGCTTATCTCCTGTTACCATTAATCCCCAAACTTCTTCAGAAAGCATTCCAGTTGAAGAGCACACACTCATCCTCAGTGAATCATTTTGGCCTCAACAGGTCTGTTTTCCCTTCTTGTGGTCTCATCTTGTTTATCCTCCTCTGGTACTGGATCCACGTCCAGACCTTTTATCTTACCCGACAGAGATGTGACATCCAGACATCAATGGCCTCAAGTTAACCGCATGGATGTCCTTCAAGGGTGCATATGCAGTCATAACATATGGGTTGTCCTGCCTCAGGCAGCCCTTCGGTCGGCCGGATTCCAAAGTCTGGGTCTGGCCTCGGCTGATGTTGCACTTTCCCCGACGTCAGAGCTTCTGGGGTATAAAGGCATCAGCCGACGCCATTTTCCTCAGTCTTTCTTGCCGCGCGGTGCCCGAAGCAGAAGCTGTTCGCAAGTGCCGGTCGATCAGATCCAGAGATTTCAGCTACCGAAGACTTCGAAAAAAGCTAAGTACCCCGTTGGGGACTCTTTCTTGCCTCAGCCGATGTCAGACAAAGTAAATAATTGTTTAACTTGTGGGAAACAAATACCTCATAAGGATTTCCATTCTTACTGCCTTCCTTGCTTAGGCCCAGACCACGACGTATCAGCTTGTTTAGCCTGTGCCTCCTTCAACCGACGGACTCTTAGACGTCGGTCGGAGTTTGCAGAGGAATTTTTTGGAACCGCTTTTGCTTATAAAATGCCGTCGGAGACTCCGACTTCGCATATGGTCAAAAAATGCAAGGAAAAGGACCGACACTCGCGGCCCGTGGTTTCGGCTGAATCCACGGCTAGGCCTACCGCGAGTGTCTCGGTTTCAGCTGAAACAGAGTCCACGGTTATTGCTACTACCGAAACCATACTTCCGACCACCGAGGCCAGAGAGGCCCCGGCTGAGTCGGCTTCAGAACTCCCTACCGAAGCTAGTGCTCAAGAATTGTCCGACACCATACCTTTGGACATTTCTACTCCTGCACGTGGGGCAGCTCGACCCCCAGCTTGTATGTCTATTAAGGCCTTCTCCAGGGCAAAAGCTGCCAAACTTTCAAAAACATTGCCTGCCAAATCTACTTCCCAGAGGCCTTCCTCCACTTCTCAGATCCTCAGTCTTGCTGAGGACCTCATTTCCTTAATTAGGGGTTCCCAACCTCACCCAGACAGGGCCTCCCAACCTCCTCCAGACAAAAGGCCCAGGACTGATCCCTCTGAACCTCTCTCCTCAGATTACTCCACGGATGGATCTGATTTGTCATACCTTCAGGAAGGGGCCTACTCGCCTTATGAGGATTCAGATGCAGAAGATTCTATTCCTTCGGCCTCCTCACCAGAAGAATTTTCCTTTGGGGAGACTTTACACTCCATGAGGGAACACTTTCAATGGCAGGGTCAGGATTTCTCTGATTCTAGAAAAAGATTAAGGACCTTTTTACATTTGCCCCAGCATAGGCCCTTAGCCATACCTCCTGTTCTGACCGTAATTGATGATGTGTACAATGATGTCAGTACTGCACCTGATTCTCTTCCCCCGGCCCCTGCCAAACCTGACCGATATTACAGGGTCCCGGATTCTCACTTCCACCTGTATAAAGCCCATGCTGCAGACCCAGAAACTATTTCTCAGGGCCCTAAAGGGGTTGCAGCTGCTACTGCCAAGAATCCCCTACCCTCTGAAAGAGAGTCTAGAGCATTAGAGAGATGGGGAAAAAAGGTTTATACATCTGCTATTCTTTCTGCCAGAGCATTAAATTGTCAATTCCATATGATACACTACCAAGAATTTTTGTTAGATCAGCTGAATAAGAAGCTTTCTTCTCCTGAACCTTTAGACCGTAAATCCCTTCAGGATTTGGTGCACAACTCTCAGCAGGTCAGTAATCATTTCCTAAAATGTGGCTATGATGCACTGGAGGCTTCATTTAGATCAGCTATGACTGGGGCAGTAATTCGTAGGCATGCCTGGCTGAAGGAGCAATCTTTGCCAGACCATGTCAAGGCTAAACTCCTCGATGCTCCAATGGAGAAACAAAGTTTATTTGGCTCCCCTGTGCAGGAGATTCTAAAGAAGGTGGAAGAAAAAGCAAAATCTGTGCAAACAGTAAAGGAATTCCTGCAGGTCCAACCTCCGAGGTTCAGCAGAAACTGGCCTACAAAGAATTGGTCCTTTCCAGACACCTCCAGAGCACAGAGGGGCAGGAACAGACGCCCTAGAGGCAGAGGTCAATCAAGAGGTGCCTACAGGGGCCGTTAGTGGCAGCCTGCCAACCAGAGGGGTAGTGCCACAGCTACAACTACAACCACTACCACAGGACAGACCCAATGACTTGACTCTGATTCCGCCTACCAGGGATCAACTGGAAGGTCCCTTGGGCAGAAAGCTGGCTTTATTCTCCAAAAACTGGCATTGCATTACAAAGGATACATGGACATTGCAAACAATAGACAAAGGATACAGGTTTTACTTCCACACTTTGCCAAAAAGGGGCGGAATGCCAAACCTTCCACCAAACCAGATGGCAGAGGCTTTCAGACAAATCAGCAAACTACTTCAGATGAAAGCTATAGAAAGGGTACCATCTACAGAACAAGGCCAAGGATTTTACTCCAGATTATTCCTGGTACCAAGAAAAGAAAACCAATGGAGGCCTATTCTCGACCTGTCCGCGCTCAACACTTACTTCATTGTGCCAAAATTCAAAATGCTGACCCTACAGCAACTTCTTCCCATGCTGGGCAAGGAGTCTTGGCTGGTGACTCTAGATCTCAAGGAGGCATACCTGCACGTCCCTATCCGACCAGATTGCAGAAGACACCTCAGATTTCTTGCAGGATCAGAGCATTATCAATTCTCAGCATTGCCCTTTGGCTTATCTACTGCTCCCAGAGTATTCACGAAATGCCTGGCATCAGTAATTGCACATTGCAGACTTCAGGGAATTCAAATTTATCCATACCTGGACGACTGCCTAATACAAGCGGACAACAAGAAAAAATTGTTAAAGGACTTGGCCTATGTCATACTCCTGCTACAGGCCTTGGGATACACAGTCAACATCCAAAAGTCAAGACTAGTGCCATCCCAAAGGATAACCTTTTTGGGTGCGGATCTGGACACAATCACTCAGATGGCTTTTCTCACAGAAGAAAAACAAAACAACTTCCAGATTATTTCATGATTTTAACAAGACAAACTCAGCTTACTGCAAGGAAAGTCCTGCAGGCCCTGGGTTACATGGCATCCTGCATAATCTTAATTCCACATGCCAGGCTGCATATGAGAAAATTGCAATGGTACCTAAGGAATGTATGGTCTCAACACAGTCACAGCCTAGAAACCATGATACCAATCATTCCATGCCTTCAAAAGGATTTCCTGTGGTGGGCTCAGGCCTGCCAGTCCAACAGAGGGTTGCCTTTCAACAAACCAAAAACAAGGCAGACCATCACCACGGACGCCTCAGACCAAGGATGGGGAGCACACATGGAGGACAAATGCATCCAAGGCCTATGGCCTCAAGGGCAGCTAAGCATGCACATAAACCAAAAGGAAATGCTGGCAGTGAGGCATGCAATCGAGGCATTCAAACCATTCCTCCAGCAAGGACATCTGTTAATAACGACAGACAACACCACGGTCATGTGGCACATAAACAGGGAGGCACACATTCCTACCTTCTATGCCGGATGGCAATGAATCTGTGGAACCTATGCCTGAATCTCAATATCCAGCTACAGGCCAAATTCGTACCAGGAAAAGAAAATACACTAGCACACAGTTTAAGCAGAACTACCACGGATGCACACGAATGGATGCTGCATCCAGACATCTTCAAACTCATAACAAAGAAATAGGGAATGCCAGAGATAGATCTGTTCGCCTCCCCACTCAACCACCAACTGAAAAAATTCTGCTCAAGGACATACCACCCACAAGCCTGGAGGGTGGACTCCCTCTTTCAGTTGGAATGCCCTAACAGTATATGCCTTTCCACCTCTCCCATTGATGTACAAGGTTCTACTGAAGATCAGGGAGGAACAGCCAAAGGTGATACTAATAGCTCCGGACTGGCCAAGGCAACACTGGTATCCGCTACTGAGAAGCATGTCTCAGGCAAACTCATGGCCTCTTCCCCTATGGCCTCTTCTACTAACGCAGAACAATTTCATGACCCTGCATCCAAACTTGAAAACATTGCAACTAACTGCCTGGAAAATTCCTTAAAACCAAACCAAACTGTTTTATCTCAGAGGGTGAAGGACATTATCCTGGAGGCTCGCAGACCTTCCACAAGGAAGACATACTCAGCTAAATGGAAGAGATTCCTCATTTGGAGCACATCAAAGGGCACAGATGTCTCAGTGGCAAACCTAGCACACATCCTAGAGTACTTAGCAGAATTGTTCCACAATGGCCTGTCTTACTCCTCCATTAAGATTCATGCTTCAGCAATTTCAGCAGAATACAATATGGATCCACCTATCTTCTCTCACCCTCTGCTCAGACAATTTTTGAGAGGGATCAAAATGTTAAACCTCCAAGGAGACCCCTCTACCTGCATGGGATCTCAATTTTGTGCTGGAAAATTGACACTACCTCCTTTTGAACCAGCAGCATCAGCAGACCTACAGTTTCTATCTTGGAAAACTGCTTTTCTTCTGGCAATCACTTCAGCAAGAAGAGTATCTGAGTTACAGGCATTAATGGCAGTGCAGCCTTTTCTTATTTTCCACCAGGATAGTGTGTCACTGAGAACCAATCCTACTTTCATGCCAAAGGTGGTATCCAGGGTATCCTTGAACCAAGCTATTCATTTGCCTACTTTCTTCCCTAACCCACAGAACAAAGGAGAGAAACTTTTGCACACCTTGGATATACACAGACAGCTATGCTACTATCTGGACAGAACTAAAACCAACAGAAAAACTGACCAACTTTTTGTAGCATATGCAACTGGGGTGCAAGGAAGAGCAATTTCCAAACAGACAATTTCAAAATGGATAGGAAATTGCATTAGTTTTTGCTACTCCTTTCATGGAAAGACAGCTCCTGAAAATATCAGGCCTCATTCCACAAGGGCCACAGCCACCACTACAGCTTTCCTACGAGGGGTGGCTACCAAGGACATTTTAGAAGCTGCTACTTGGAGCTCCGTGCATACATTTGCCAAGCATTACAATCTACCTTTATACTCCAGATCCCGAGCAGGGTTTGCAACTGCAGTTCTGCAGGGGATTTTAACTACACCATCCTTCTCTTGGTACCTCCTCCCCCAGTTTGGCTATGGTATTTTACTCATATGTTATGACTGCAGATGCATCCTTGAAGGACATAGTACAGTTTAGTACCTACCATAAATGTAGATGTCCGATAGGTATGCATCTGCAGTCAGGATTACCCACCCTCCTGAATCTATTATGGTGTGTTTGTTTGTTTGTATATATATATATATATATATATATATATATATATATATACCTGTACATAATTTGCTACTGTTTGGAACTTTTCAGCATTATCCAAATTTAGCCTTCTTAGAGGGCACCTGGGGCAAGAAACACTGAGGAAAATGGCGTCGGCTGATGCCTTTATACCCCAGAAGTTCTGACGTCGGGGAAAGTGCGACATCAGCCGAGGCCAGACCCAGACTTTGGAATCCGGCCGACCGAAGGGCTGCCTGAGGCAGGACAAACCCATATGTTAAGACTGCAGATGCATACCTATCGGACATCTACATTTATGGTAGGTACAAAACTGTACTTTTCTCCAGTTCCAGTGATGGCTAGAGTGCCCAGGCTTTCTTTCCCAGTTTGACAGATTCTTTTATCTTCTCTAAACCTTTCCACTAGGAAAATTTACAAAAGTAAATGGAAAAGATTTTCAGTCTGGGCCCTTCATGGAGATTTGGATCCTACGTCCGCCCCAGCCTCAGCAATTTTTGATTTGTTTGACCTTCATTTTTAACAACAGGGTGAGTTACCCTGTTATTAAAGTCCACCTAGTGGCTATTTCAAATTTTCATTCAGGAGAGAATCACTCTTCCCTTGCTTCCTTGAGGTCATGCAAGGCCTTTCTTAAAGGTACTTTTCTACTCAGGCCCTCAGTTAGAGATCCTGTGCTTCTTGAGATTTGACTGTTCTCTTACAGGCTCTTATCCCAACTCGCTTCGAAACTTCCACTAAGATTGATCTAAGTTTCTATCCTGTAGAACAGTCTTTCTAGTCGCTATTTCCTCTGCTAGACAAGTATCTGAACTCCAAGCTCTTTCTGCAAGAGTCTCTACACACACATTTTTCCTGTCCACCTAAGGTAGCTTTTGAATCAAACTTAACTCAGCAATTTACCTGTGTTCTTCCATAATTTGTCAAACAAAGGTTCAGTATATGCCGCATCTTCTGAAAGGTATGTAAGCAAGCAGCTGAGGTTTTATTTACACTGAGCATGGGATCTTAGAAAAGCTGATCAGTTTGTCTCTCTTTCCAAGAACAAATTGAGTAAAGCAGTCTCTAAAGTGACTCTAGCCAAATGGTTGACTGTATATCCTTTGTAAACAGAGGTTTAGCTTTCCCAAAGTACCCAAGCACATTCCATAGATATACGTGTAGCTGCCACTTCGTCCATTGCTCATACCTTTATTGCTCAAGACGTTGTCTTGTTCGATTCTCAGCTAAAGTGTCTTCTGTGTGGAGACGTGCGTGAATGGGCGTACCTTTGTTAAAGGTTGTGCGTCAGGGCCGGCAACTCGGTACGTAAAAATCTGCTGCCAGTCCTTAGCAGACCGGAGAAAACCGAAAGATACAACAACCAGTTAGACATAATATCCAGAAATAGGGCAGCATTTGATTCAGCTGTACTCCGGAATATCCTTCCATAAGGACCACTCAATGTTCATCTAGCTGCGAGCCATCAGGTGAGGAATGAATGAAAATGACATCAGTTACAGAAGTTATGTACTCATCTTAACGATGCATGTGTGTTGCTCATTTTCATTCTTCCTCAACTCCTTACCCTCCAACCCCCTTCCCTCTGTCCTAGTGATACCTAAGGGATATTCTTTTGGGAGCTCATCTGTTCCCTGCTTTGAGCTCCAGCTTTTCTGTACATCTTTGTCTCATTTCTCTTTGCACTAGTATTTCAGATACAGGTCTCTGTGGGGCAGCAAACATGATATGAGGTAAACCAGGAGAATAGGGCATTGAGTAAAGGGAGGAGCTCGAGAGCTGGATTAGTGTGTATGGTAAAAGTGTCCAATTCAGATCCGATGTGTAATCGGAGACCCATTAATTGAGGAAGAATGAAAATGGACAACATGGATGCATCGATGCCCTTCTATTCCCATGTTGCAGAATTAATCTCATATGGGTTTACTCCTCTTGCTACCCGAACGTCTGGCCAGTATACAAAAGTTTTCAGTCACTGTGTGGTGCGTGGGACATCTGACGTGGCTATTGGAACATGTGCCATAAAAGTGACTGCACGCACCGGCCGTCAGAATTTCTCACCCATCAGTTGAATGTCAGGTGTTCTTGCCATCCCAGCTGTCAGATTTTGAGAAAACAGATAAGTGCCCCATTGGAGAACCTTTCAGTCATTTAATTTAATTTAATGCCTGCTCATGTCATCCAGGAAGAGCAAGTCTAAGTGTGGCTGTCAGATACCCCACAAGTGTCTCTTTTGTGTAGATTGGTCACACGGCTATAAGGCCTGCTTCATTTGTCAGGCGTTTGTGCCCAAAACTTTGTGCATCCGTCTGCATGCGCTCAACCTGTATCTAGAATATCAATGACTAAAACTAATAGCTTAGGTGTGGAGGATTCTGCCGACTTACCTGCTGAACTGCCGAAAAAGAAGGCCAAGACCATCAGGCCTACCACTACAGCTGCAGCGCCTCTTGTATCTGACCCTCAGCCTGTGGCTAACAGCCTGGTGGAGGATTCTAGCTCCGCCACCTTGGATACAGCAGGTACCTCCACAGAAGCCGCGCAGTCCTACATGGAGGGCATGTCTGTAGAGGCTTTTCGGATGTCTTTTTCTGACACTGGGGGTGGGGCAGTGATTCCAGTAGGTCTGTCGGATCCCTCCAGTTCCTTACAGTTGCCCGATTTCAGGCCTTTCTCCCTACAGATGCCTGCCATGCCTCTCACGAGGAAGGAAAACAAAGCACATCTTACCTTCTCCTGAAAGCATGCCTGACTGGCAGTGTCTTCAGCCAAAGTTTGTTTAATGCTTTCATGGCCTTATGACCTACCACTACAGGGACTTCTACGATCCCTTCTCCTATTATGAGCCCAAGGCCTCAAACATCAGACCCATCCATGAGGGAAGAGGAGGAATTTTGAATCTTCATCTGAAGAATCACTTTCCTATACCTCTCAGCTTTCTTCTCCCTTGGGGTATGGCTCCCCAGAGGAAGAGTCCATGGACCCTGGCTCTCCAGCTGAGGGTTTGTCCTTTGAAGAAACCATTACCAAGACGAAGGAACATTTTAAGTGGGAATCCTCTGAAATGACTGGGGTTCAAAAAAGGTGGTATGACCTCATTCAGATAGATTCCCCAACCCCTACTGCTGTCCTTCCAATTTTGCCTTCCTTCCTGGATGCCTTCTCTTCAGCATCCCTGAACCCTGATTCACAATCCCCTGCTCCACATAGACCCGATAGATTTATTGAAGTCCCTGAAACTGCTAATTACCTTGTTAAATGTCCTCCAGCAGACCCTACCAACGTTTCCATCTCCACAGATAAGGTATCTAAACTATTACCCGCCACCACCATTCTCCCGGCTGACAAAGACAGCAAAACCATGGAACGTCTGGGTAAGAAAATTTGCACCTCTGCTACCCTGTCCTTTGGGGCTACTAACTACCAGACACACATGGCTAAATATGCCTTATCCCTCCTGGAGAACCCTCCAATGAATCTAATGCACCAGATTCTGCTGCCAAAGCTTCACTGTCTTCCCTTCTGGCTGTCACATCTGAGGTTATCAGGCACACTATAAATTGTAGTTATGATGCTGCTGAAGCCTCAGCAAGGTCAGCAGCATCAGCATCTGCTTTGAGAAGATTTTCCTGGCTATGCCTCCAGCCCCTTCTGGATGACATTAGGGCAAAGCTGATTGATGCCCCTCTGGACAACACAGCTTTGTTTGGTACAAAAGTGGTTGATTTATTTAAGTCACTGCAGCAAAAAGGAAAAGTGCTGCAGGATTTAAAACCCCTGCTAGTCTCCTCTGTCCCAAAATTCCAAAGAAATTATCCAGGTATAACTCAGTTTAGTAGAAAGCACTCTCACCCTACTGCTTCCCACAAAGACTAGAAAAACAACTAGGAAGCAACCCCATCCTGCTAGAGCTTCCCCTCCTTTAGCCAGAGGCCACTCTTTCAAGACAGGGCAGGTAGTATCTGACTACCTGCAAACTTTGAAACCCCCATCCCTCCTCCTCTCCCTCTGTTGGTTAGTTTCTCTGACTGTCTTCCTGTGTGGACATTCATCACCTCTAACAAATGGGTCCAGTCAGTCATTCAGAATGGGTACTTTATGGACCTGGCTTATGCCCCCAAAACGAAGGGGTGTCCCACAACCTCCAAAACAACAGCTATCCTATTGCAGCCAGTACTAGAAACCTTGCTAGCTCAAAGCACCATTGAAACAGTGCCATTGGCTGCAAAAGGCAGAGGGCTTTACTCCAGGATTTTCCAAGCTCCACACCCCCTCTTTGGTTAGGTCTTACCATAAGCTAATCACCTTTGACATCCACATCCCACCCCCACCCCCTAGTAAGGAAACATCCCAAAAAAACTTCTCCAAGGCCATCTTCATGCTACTCAAGTCAAAAGTGACAAACTTCATGACACCCACGCAGACAGGAACTGAAAGTTCGACTGCCGAATCCTAGACTAAAGCACTGTACGAACACATCTACTCGTGCATGAATCATGCCATCCCAAATAGAACCAAGATGCTCTTCTCCAAAAAAAGGAAGCCAATCTGGTGGTCCCCTGTCATAAACAAACTATCCAGCAGAAGGAAGGAACTGTTGCAGAAAAAAGGAAAATCCCAGGATGCAAATAACTCCCATACCAGCCTCTGTAAGAAGCTGAGATCCCTCATAAAATCCTCCAAAGCTAGTTACGAAAATAAAATTGCCAAAGATTCCAAAGACAACCACAAGGCATTCTATAGCTATGTCAAGAATCTAAATGGCAATGCTGAGATCTACTCTGAGCTACAACAGAATGGCATTAAATATACTGATCCCCAAGGACATTGCCAATATTCTGGCATATCGATTCAGTGCCAACTTCACCCCCTAAAGGGCCCAATTCAATACAGAAAGATTGCCAAATTCTGGTAATCACGGCCACACAGGTAAAACCCGCACTCTTCAAAGGTAAGAATACAGCATCCGTGAGACAAGACTATATCCAAGGCTGTGTACTACATGAACTACAAAATTAACTAGCACCTCACCTAAGTATCATGTTTAATCATAGCCTCATGTCAGGCTTCGTGCTCACTGAGTGGCTTACAGCTACAGTTATCCCACTCCACAAGGAGGGATCCACCTTGGATCCTGGGAACTACCGTCCCATCAGTCTGGCGAGCCTGATCTGCAAGGCCATGGAACGTGTTATCATGGAACTTATAAAGACATTTGCAACCTTCAAACACTGGACCCCACCCAGTTTGGGTTAGTGAAGGGACAATAGTGTCTCCTGAACCTGATTGACTTCTTCGAATCAGTCACCAGAGCTGTGGGCGAGGGTAAGGCAGTCCACACAGCCTATTTGGACCTCGCCAAGGCCTTCTACACCATCCCCCACTCTGGAATCATAGATAAACTTACTAAGCTGGGCATAAATCCCTATGTCACTTGATGGGTTGCCAACTGGCTTACTGACAGAACCCACACTGTAAAAGTAGCAGACTCCAAAGCCAGCTCTAGGCAAGTGGAGTACCTCAGGGTTCAGTCCTGGGACAGCTGTTGTTTGGCATCTACTTCTCTGAAGTACAGGCCAACACTGAGGGACTCTGGCTAACAAAGTTCGCAGATGACTGCAAACTGGGAGCCATTATTGAATCCCCAAATGATGTGGATATTCTACAAAAGGGCTTTACAGAAACAGATGCTTGATGCCAGAGCCATGGGCTCAAGCTCAGTGCCAAGAAGTGTATAGTTATCCCCTTTGGGAAAAAAACATGTACCCATGAATTACCACATAGGTGGCAGTACACTAAACACCGAAAGTGTGATAAGAGACTTAGGAACACAGACAGACAGTGGTCTCACCTTTGATAACCACATCACCACAACAGTCAGGAAATCCTTCTATGTGGCATACCATCACTAAAGGCTTTTCATCCAGAAAGGAGGTCATTTATCCACTGTACTCATCCCTCAGAGTACAACGCTCCATTTTGTATGTACGTTACAAGACATCTGCAGTAGTTAGGCCGCAGAAACACCTCACTAAAAGAATCGCAGGCCTAAAGCAGATGCCCTGTGCTGACCGACTGAAAAATCTCCACCTGTACTCTCGCATATAGTCTACTCAGAGGCGATCTCTGCTTAACATACAAGGCCAAGTCAAACCCAGAGCTGTTGGACATGCTACACTTAAAGAAATCCCAGTCCATCAGAGCCACATGTTCCAGGGACCTAAACCTTGTCATCTCAAAGAACAAAACATGCTGGAGGGATAAGTTCCTGGCCTAGAGTCTCCCCATACTCTGGAATAGACAGCCCATACATGTCAGGCAGAGCACCTCCTTGGCCCTCTTCAAAAGGAACCTTGAAGACTGGATGGGAGATAGGAAAGTTACCCTGGGGATCACGTCAGTCGCCCTGCTAGACAGGGGTCCAGGGAAGTAAATATTGTGGGAAGAAATAGCCAAGGAATTGTTATGGCTAGGCTTGAATAGGCCCTAGGGCTTGATAGCCTAGTACCAACCTATGAACCTGTAAGAAAAGACTGTCCTTGGAGGTTGGATCTCTCCTCACCCCCTTCTTTCAGGTTCCTACTTTCAGAATGCTAACATTACCAACGCTTTTTTTCCACTCCTGCTTCCCCAAGGGTTCATGGCCACCTTAGATGTAAAGAATGCCTACCTTCACATCCCCATAAGGCCCAGTTTCAGGAAATACATGAGGTTCTTGATATGCCCTTCTCACTTTCAGTTCTCTGACTTGCCCCTTGGGATTTCCACTGCACCCAGAGTATTCACCAAATGTCTGGCTCCAGTTATTGCCTTTTGCAGGACAAAATGAATCCAGATATTCCCCTATTTGGATGACCTGCTTGTACAGGCATACTGCAAGGAGACCCTCCTGCAACACATACTTCTTGGCATTTCTCTCCTACAGTCCCTGGGATTTCAGATCAACTTCCCAAAATCCCACCTGGAACCTTCTCAAGACATTCTCTTCTTGGGGTGCAGGATTCACACAGACATCAAGAAAGCCTACCCCCCAAAAGGTGGAAAGCTTGACAACACCTAATTCTGGTCCTTCAGACAACAGAATTGTCAGCAAGGCAGTACCTCGGGCTACATGGCAGCCGATGTCCCCATGTTACCATTAGCAAGACTCCATATGCGAAAGTTGCAGTGATACCTAAGGTCAGTCTGGACCCAGCACTCTCACCCTTTGGCGTACAGGGTTCCCCTCCTGCCTCAAACTAGAAATCCAGTGGTGGTTAAAGCAAGTGAATCTCAATTCAGGTCTTCCTCTCCACCCATCCTAACCCAAACAGGTCATGCACACAAATGCTTCAGACTTTGGCTGGGGAGCAGCTCTGGGCCATTTGAAAGTGCAGGTGCTGTGGCCAGAGCCACACAAAAAATGCATCAATGTAGGAGAGGAGGGCAATTCTTCTGGCCCTTCGAGCTTTCCAACTATATCTACAACAGGGACCACTAAAGATCTTTACAGACAGTGCCACAGTGCTGTGGTATCTCAACAAACGGAGGAGACCAAATCTTACTTTCTTTGCAGACTAGCTCACCTGGTGTGGGAACTGGCCACCTTCCAGGGTGTTACCCTGCAGGCGGTCTACATTCCTTCACTACAGAACTCCCAGGCAGACTGTCAGCAGATCCATCACAAACAACCAAGAATGAATGCTGCACAGGGATGTTTTCCTAGACCTGGTCCACTGTTATGGTACACCTCAAATAGACCCATTTGCCTCCTCCATCAACAGGCAACTTCCTTCCTTCTGTACCAGGCTACCACACTCTCAGGCAATGGCAACAGATGTCTTCTCAATCTCTTGGAAGGGGAAGTTTGTCTATACATTTCCCCCTTTCCACTCGTACAGAAGGTCCTGCTGAAGATCCAGCAGGACAGACCAAAAATCTTGTTGAAGACAGCATTGGTTCCCCCTACTACAACTACCACCCAAGGGCAATCACCACAAGTTACCCCCTCAGAGTGGACCTTCTCACACAGCACAAGGGATTACAAATATATCTACAGTGGCAGTTGCTGCACGTCACCCTGTGGCTAAAATTCTGTTTCCCTTTAGACACCTGTACACCAAGGACATGCTCACTGTCCTGCAGGAGGGCAAAAAACTGAATACGAGAGAATCTTACCTTTCAAAGTGGAAGAGATTTTCTATATGGTGTTTCAAAAAGACAGTTGGTCCCGCTTGCAAGTGAGACCCCTCTAGCTCTTACCTGTGTGAACTACTGCAGACAGGATTGGCCTACTCTTCAATTAAAGCCCACTTATCTGCCATTTCAGCATCCTTTCTCTGGGTCCCCCCTAGCGTCTTGACTACCAGTTAAGTTATTCCTTAAAGGGGTCCTTCACCTGAGACCCCACAGGAAGCCATCTCCACCCCATGGGACCTCAACTGTGTTTTGGAAAAGCTTATGCTTCCTCCATTTGAGCCAGCAGACAAAGCTTCCCTAAAACACTGTACATGCAAAACGCTACTACTCATGGCTTTGATTTCAGCCAGAAGAGTGTCAGAGCTACAAGCCCTCATGGCTATTCCACCTATCCTGGTATTTCACACTGACAGGGTTACTCTTAGAACTAACCCTTCCTTCATGTCCAAGGTGGTGAATGACCTTTTCCTAAATCAAGCCATCCACCTACCAACCTTCTTCTCTTAACCCACAGGGGGGACAGTATGAGAGAGTACTCCATTCCCTGGATGTGCACAGACAACTCAGATTTTATGTACACAAAACCAAGACCATCAGACAGGCTGATCAACTCTGTCTCCTTCCATCCCAGGGCCCTAGGGAAGGCAGTAACCAGACAAACTATTTCAACCTGGATTTCCAAAGCTATCACTTTCTGCTACAAATTCCATTGGAAATTCTTGCAGGGTACTGTTAAAGCACAGTCCACCAGGGCTATGGCCTCCTCACGAGCCTTCTTCAGGGGGTTTGGATAACTCTACCATTCTTAAAGCAGCCACTTGGTTATCCGTGCACACCATCATACACTGTACATTGGACCATATATCCAGAGCCAGGGCAGGTTTTGCCAGGGCTATCCTTCATGGATTCCTGGAGACCACCTCTAGACCACCACCCCCTTCCAAACAGTCAGCTTTGGCACTCACCCATATGTGATAAATACTGCAACATGGGAATAGAAGGACACAGAAAAGTTGTGTAAAATCTTGCCATAACTGTAGATGTCCTTCTGTTCCATGTTGCCATATTCCTTCCCCTCTTGTTATGCTGCACTTCCCTTTCTGCATGGCACAGAACTGACATTTTCACTGGCTAGAACTTTGTTCCAACTGGGGCTTACAGTTCTGGGGGCCGGTCTTTGCAGTCGTCACTTTTATGGGCAACATTCCACTAGCCACATCAGATGTCCCATGCACCTTACAGTGTCTGTAAACTTTTGTATACTGGCTGGATGTTCAGGTAACAAGAGGAGTAAACCCATATGTGATGAGTACTGCAACATGGAAGAGAAGGACATCTATGGTTATGGTAAAATTGTACACATTTTTTCTTTATGGTGAGTACATAACTTTTGATCTGAAGTTGTTTTCATTTGCTCTTCAACATGTGGGACACTGATCTAGCACAGATCTGACATGGCTGCATTTTCTAGCATCAGATCCAAGCTCCTCCCCTACCCATAATGCCTCCTGTCTCCCTCCTCCCCTCAGATCTCATTTGTCACACATCTAGCTAGCATCTTGGTCCGTTGAGTAATTGTTCGAAATTTTTGTCCTTTTCTACTTCTGTGTCTTTTCTTAAACTCTTCCTTCTTTAGTGTACCCCTACCCTTGTGCTCAGGCGTCGGGTCTTCCCTATCTGTAAAAAAAAAAAAAAAAAAAAAGGGGGGGCCCCTCTCGCCTTCCTCCTTTTCCTTCTTCCTATCTAGTGGTAGTGGGTGTTCCCTGTACCATGGCTAAGACCCCCAAGCCAGGATTCAGGAAATGGACAGGGTGTGGGCAGAAACATTCCCCTTCTGATGGCCACACTGTGTGTGTAGTGTACTTAGGAGTCCCCCACTTAGACACTTCCTGCTTGATCTGCGTGGAATTCAACCCCCGCACATTGCTCAACAGGAGGAACAAGTTGATCCTCAGGGGCCTCCTCCTTCCTTGGTGGCCCCTGCATCAACTTCGACCGCTGCTCCCGCTTCCTTGCTTCGACCTTTGGGACTTGACCTCCCGCTGCAAGGTCCGGGGACAGAGAGAAGCGCATGCATAACCACCAGAACAGGCCTAGGAATAGTTCCCCGACCATGCTACCTCAGCCGAGCCTCCGGCCAAGTCTCACCTGGCTAACCAGCCTGAGCTCGCTTAGACTCTGATCACCATGCTTTTCTCTGGAGTCAGAGGATGTCCTTCATGGATGCATCTGCAGTCATAACAACTGGGTTGTCCTGTCGTCAGGCAGCCCTTCGGTCGGCCGGATTCCAAAGTCCGGGTCCGGCTTCGGCTGATGTCGCACTTCACCCGCGTCATCTCTGCTGGTCTTCGGGAAAGGCATCAGCCGACGCCCATTTCCTCAGTCTTTCTTGCCGCGCCAAGCGAAGCAGAAGCTGTTCGCAAGTGCCGGTCGGTCAGATCCAGAGATTACTACTAAAGTCAATAACTGTTTAACTTGTGGGAAACAAATACCTCATAAAGATTCCCACTCTTACTGTGTGCCTTGTTACTTTTCTCTGGAGCCAGAGGTTTCTTGAGGCCAATCCCCATTATCGGCCTTTACTCAGCACCACTCTAGGCCAGTTTCTGTGGCTTCCTCCTCCAGCTCCACCTGCAGCCTCTTTGAAGCCGAGGTGGACAGGATGATGAAATTCATCCGGACCCAGATCCAGATGGGAGTCTTGACTGCCCCCTCTCCCTCCGGGGCTGGGAGCATGCAGTCTGCCTTTATCCCTATTACTGCTTCTCCGATCCAACACCCCGGTTTTGGAGTTCTTGGGTCCAAGGCCTCTCAGAGTGTAGGTGTCTGTGCCGATGGTACCTGGTACTTCGATGCCGACCATTGGCCTGAGCGTCTTGGTTCCAACAAGCTTGGAGCTTGTCCGGCTCTTGAAGCTGTAGCCTCAGCACCAGATCCGAAGGACTTTCGGAGTTTGTTTTGCCTCTTGGAGTCTCTGCGCCAGCATGCTTGGCTTCGGCTCCCCCATTTACAGAGAGCTACGGATCCGAACTGGCCCCAGTTTCCACAATTCATTCTCCTTCTGCTTTTGACATGGTGGAGAGGGTCCTCTTTTCCATTGAGACCCTTGATGCTATCATCCTTGGAGTCTTTCCTGGCTCCCTCTTTTTCTGCTCTGGATTCTGCCATCCTGCCCCCTTAGGGGACAGCCTGCTGCCTCTCCACCCCAGTGTATTCCCCCACGGGAACATCCAAAAGTTTCTGAGTCTTCCCCAGAGACCCCCCCCCCCCCGAGGAGCTTCCTGAGAAGCATACGTGTAAAAGGAGGTACTTGGACTCCCCACCGACATCTCTCACAGAAGACACCCATTTGGAGGAAGGGAGAGGGTTCCCCTCGGTCACTCCTGGAAGATGTCACCTTTGGAGACATCATGGGAATTCTTCACCAGCACGGGGAGTGGTCTCTCCAAAAATCCCAACTCAGATGTGTCGATGTTTATGGAGGGGTTTGGCACAGGACCCTCTACCTCCTGGGTGTCTCCTCCCGCAGATCCACTTGTGGATTTAGTGACATCTCGGACATGGAAGGAGCCCAACATGGTGGAACCCATTCCCAAATGCCCCAATAGAGTTTTAAGTGCTCTGTCAGATAAACTGCACTAGGTTGATGCCATGCTGGTGGCGGTGGCCACCAAGAAAGAGGTCACTCAGGAGAACTCTATGGTCTGTCTGCCGGGCCGAGAGTCCCGGGCCATGTACCATTTTAGAAAGTGGGTCTATGCTTCAGCCATGTTTGTTGTATGTGTGCTGAACTATGTGGCACATGTGATCAGACTTCAGTGAGACCTCATCAAGGTTGCCAAGTCTGCCCCAGGGTCCATGTTGGTGGAGGTACAGAAGGTGTTCTCTTCCCATATGGCTACACTCCAGTTTCCAATACTTCTATGCAGCTCCTGTCCCACACTACCAAAGGCGCCACTAGAGCAGCTGGTACAGGCATTGCCATTAGGTGTCACACCTGGTTCTGGCTTTGTGCATTTTCAGAACCCTTCAAGGCATCCTTCACTAATGCCCCATATGATGGTTCCACTTTGTTTGGAAAGACCGTAAGAGAGACATTGGTCCAGAGCGAGGAAAGCTGGGAAAACCTTGTCTGCTGTCGGGATCCTCTTCTCAGTCCCTCAACGATCCTTTCTCCGGAATCATTGAGGGGCGAAGAAGTGGTTCCTAAAGTCTCATGGCTATCCACATGACGCTTAGGATTCACAGTCCCCCAGAGGCCGATGGGGATATGACAGGTGCCTCTGTTGAAGCAGAGGGTGTCTGAGAAACCTCGGGTCTCGGGATTCTTTCCTGGACAGACTCCCACAGCTCTGAAGGGCTG
Organism: Protopterus annectens; assembly: GCF_019279795.1. Taxonomy (NCBI): domain Eukaryota; kingdom Metazoa; phylum Chordata; order Ceratodontiformes; family Protopteridae; genus Protopterus; species Protopterus annectens. Next base: position 432,259,724 of record NC_056741.1, on the reverse strand, counting down.
CTCTACTGCTCATCTCTGGAGGCAGTCTGGGGATGTCTTTCGCTACACCGAACAGCCTGGGAGTCTGTTACAAACTATCGTTGGGTTTTCCAAATCATATTAAGGGGATATTCAGTTCCATTCATCCAATGACCAGTTCCACCCAAACACCTCCCAGACATTTCAACTGCTCAAAGGGAGGAAGCAGCACTGAAATTTCCAGCTGCTCAAGAGAGTCATCCAGCCCATCCCCCTGACCAGTCCAGATTAGACATCTATTACAGGTTTTTTTATAGTGCCAAAGAAGATGGGGCACTTGAGACCCATTCTGAAACTTTCAACCCTAAACCTGTTGGTTGCCAAGACAAAATTCCAGATGGTCACTCTCAAATCCATTCTGCCCTTTCTGCAGAAGAATGACTGGATGTGCAGTGGACCTCCAGGATGCATACCATCACATCAAAGTGGACAGGAGCTGTTGGAGGTTCCTCTGCTTTTGGCTGGCGGCCAACCACTACCAGTTCAGAGCGCTACCCTTTGGTCTCACCACCGCTCCCAGCATGTTCACAAAAGTGATGGCGGCTCACCTGCAGCTACAGGGATTCCAGATCTTCCCCTACCTGGACGATTGGCTCCTCTCCACCCCACCAGACATCGCCTCTACCAAGCCAGATATCTCCTTCTCTGAACCGCTTCAGTTGGTCATAACCATAAATCTAAACAAGTCTCTATTGGATCCAGGACTAACTCTGGACTTTATTGGAACTCTGTTAGACATCATTCAGAGGAAGGTTTTTTTGACCCCAGATAGACTTCAGTCCTTCAGACGTCATGTGTCGTACATTGTTCAGACCCATTTTCTCCCCTGCAGAATCTGTTCTTCGGGTGTTGGGGTCCATAGCGGCCATGATTACACTCATCCCCATGGCTCATCTGTATATGAGGCTTCTCCAGTGGACTCCAGCAGTCCTATTTGGTACTTACTAGATCTACCCCTTTCCCTTCCAGTTTGCATGTCTCGAGTCTGCAAGGATTCGCTTCTCTGGTGGCTACAATCCCTGGATCTTTTTCGGGGTCATCCCTTTATACTTCCGGCCCCTGTGACCAGGGGGATCACCCCTCCCTGCTCTGGTGGAAGGGGACATTGCTTGGGAAGGACAGTCCAAGGCACGTGTCTTCCCTGGAGACCAAACTGCATATCACCATCCTGGAGATAAGGGCAGTGCTACTGGCACTTCCCATCTTCCCCGAGGGACGATAGCTGTCTAGACAGATAACATGTCTGTAGTGTGGTATATCAACAAACACGGGGGAACCAGGTCTTATCCCCTTTGTTGCGAAGCCATGAGATTGTCAGAATGGGCAATCTCCACTGGGTGATTTCTGGTCGCAACGCACATTCTGGCAGGTCCATTATACTGATGGACAGGCTCAGTAGATTTATTCTGATGCCTTATGAGTGGTCGCTGAATCTTTCAGTAGCAGAATATATCTCCCTAAAGTGGGGTCAGCCTTGCTGCGATCTCTTCGCATTTCCTTCCAATGCAAAGTGCAGCAGGTTTTTTTTTGCTCTGAACCCCCTTCCGGGGAGTCCCCAAGAGACACACTGGTTCGTGCTCTGGTTCATGCTTGGCCCTCTGGTCTTTTGTATACTTATTCTCCACTTCCCCTGATCCTGAAGTTCATTCAGAAAGCTCGAAGGCTGGGGAGTTTAGTGATCCTCATTGCCCCCTTCTGGCCTCTCCAAGTATGGTTCCCCCCTCTGTGGTCTCATGTAGTGTGTCCTCCTTGGACATTAGATTGGTTCTGGATCTGATCTCACATCCCTCAGGTATCCCACATTCAGATCTAGTCAGTCTCAAGCTTATGACTTGGCTGCTGCAGTTCCACTGATAGCTAGGACTCCTGGGCTGTCTTCTCCTGTTAAGATTTTGGTAGCAGCTCACAAATTTTCCACTAGAAAAGTTTACTTTAGTAAGGGAAACATTTCTCGATATGGGTGACCCAACATGATCTGGATCCTTTCACTATTCTGTCATTTTTGGCAGATGTTTTTCATCAGGGTGCAAGTTTCTCTATGGCTAAGGTTCAGCTAGCAGCTATTTCCAATTTTCATATAGGAGACAATTCTGCTTCCCTAGCTTCTTCTAAGCTTTTTAAAGCATTTTTGAAAGGTACCTTTTTACTTCGGCTTCTAATCAAGGACCCCACGCCACCATGGGATCTGACTGTAGTTCTGTAAGCTTTGGTTTCTTCCACCATTGAACCTGCAGCTACAGTGGATTTACAATTCCTGTCTTGGAAGACAGCCCTTCTCATAGCTATTACTTCAGACAGTGTTGGAGATTTATGCCCTATCTATTAAGCCTACATATATGGTATTCCACAAAGATAGGGTCTACCTATGTGCAAACCCTTCCTTTTTCCTGAAAGTGGCTTCTGAATCCAACATTAATCAGGATGTTCTTCGTGTTTCACTGTTGCAGTCATTACGTTTGGGTAATCTGCTTGCAGGTTGCCCTCAGTTGGCCTGATTAACAAAGTCTTGGGTCCTGCGTTGGTTGCTGTCCCTTCTTCCATGACGTCAGGTTGTCAGGGGTATAAAACATGCAGCCGATGCCATTACATCAGTCTTTTTTGCCGTGCGGTGCCCGAAGCAGAAGCAGTTCGCAAGTGCCAGTTGGTCAACTCCTGAAATTTTTGTTTGAGTTTCAGAACTGAAGTCTTCAACTGAAAGCTAAGTACCCCGTTGGGGAAACTTTTTCTTGCACCTTACCGATGTCAGTAAAAATTAATAATTGCATTACTTGTGGAAAGCAAATGCCTCATAAAAATTTTCATTCTTTCTGTATTCCTTGCCTAGGCCCTGACCACGGCATACCTTGCTCTGGGTTTTGTGCTTTATTTAATCAGCACACTATCTGTCGTCTGTATATTTTTGCCTCTAAATATTTCTGTTCTCTGTTTAATTATCCAGAAATGTTGTCAGCCATCCGACTGCCGGGATTCCGGAAAAATGCAAAGATAAAGACAGAGACAGGCCGCCGAGGTCCAAAACTGCCGACGCTTCTCCTAAGCCAGTCGCAGTTCGCCGGTACTCAGTGAGGCGTTTCGCAGCCCCTGATACCCGCTACTTCTGATTTGCAGGCTTCTTTTGAGACCCATTCGGAGTCCGGTATGCCTAGAGATACTTCAACTATGGAACCCGCGGATGTCTCTACCTTGGATGGGTCTGGAGCCACTGTGTAGGCACTGGCTTCCGAGGGTGTATTCAGGCCTATGGACTTGCATATTAAATCAACGCCTCCTTCATTACTAAGGCCTAAATCTCGATCCATGTCTAAAAAACCAACCCCCATGCCATATGCTCAGGCCCCTATGCCTAAAAAACAAATGATAAAAATGGCTGAAGATCTAATAACTCTAATCAGGGGTAGCCAACCCCCCCCCCCCCCACAAGAGGCCTAGGGCTGAGCTTGGTTATGAATCTTGTGATCAGAATTCTGTTTCTTTTGACTTTTCTAATGACCTGGATTTGTCCTTACCTACTTATAAGGATTCTAATGCAGAGGATTCTATTCCCTCTGCTTCCCCTCCTGAGGATTTTTCTTTTGGGGAAACCTTACATACTCTAAGGGAGCATTTTCACTGGGAAAGCCAGGAATTTTCTGATTCAAAAAAGAGGCTTAGGGATTTCCTTCTCCTTCCTCAACATAGTCCTTTGGCTATTCCTGCTGTACTAGACATTGTTGATGATGTTTTCTCGGAATCCGGTTTGGCCCCTGAATCCCTGCCTCCTGCTCCCAGTAAACCTGACAGATGCTACAGGGTCCCCGAGTCCCACAAGTTCCATTTTAAAAAGTCCTATTGTAGACCCAGAGACTATTTCTCATGGGCACAAGGGCATTAAGGCCTCTACTGCTAAAAATCCTAACCCTTCTGATAGAGACTCCAGGGCGCTGGATAGATGGGGTAAAAAAGGTTTATACTTCAGCAAACTTGGCAATCAGAGCTTTAAACTGCCAATTGCATATGTTAAAATATCAGCAACATGTCATTGGACTGCTTAAACAGAAAATGATGATTCCTGACTGTGTGGAAAATAGAGATTTACAGGATTTAATGCATGCTGCTGAACAAGTTGGAAAACATACTTTGCAATGTGGTTTTGATTCTTTAGAGGCCTCTTGCAGGGCTGCTGTTATTGGCTCTGTGCTTAGAAGGCATGCTTGGCTTAAGGAGCAGTCTTTGCCAGATCATGTTAAAGCTAAATTGTTGGATGCTCCTTTAAATCAGGACCGCCAGTTTGGCAACAAGGCTGAAGAAGTTCTTAAAATGATGGAAGATAAAGCTAAATCTATGCAAACTGTTAAAGATTTTTTACAAGTGCAGCCTCCTAAATTTAGTAGGCACTGGCCTACTAAGAATTGGTCCTTTCCAGCCCCTTCCAGGTCTTCTCAAGCAAAAGCCCCAAGTTTCAGTCCCAGGGGACTCTCAGAACTAAGCAGTGGGGTCCTCCACTTCCAAATCTGGGAATAACAAGACACCCCCCTATGGTAAACAGTCTCAATGACTTCCTTTTAAAATTTCCAAGCACGTATCTTCTGACTGCCCCTTTGGGGGGGGGGGGAGATTGCTCTTCATGTAAAGAACTGGGAACTCATTACCCAGGACAAATGGGCTTTAAATATAGTGTCCCAGAGATACAGATTTCATTTCCACACATTGCCAATGCCAAATGGGTGGCCAGACCTGTCCCCAAATCAGTGGGCAGAGACTCAAAAACAAGTACTTTCTTTCTTAAGCATGGGGGCTATTCAGCTGGTACCAGAAGAGGAAAAGGGACAAGGTTTCTACTCCAGACTTTTCCTAGTACCCAGAAAAGACAAATCATGGCGTCCAGTCCTGAACCTGTCTACTCTAAACACCTTTCTGGAGATTCCAAAATTCAAGATGCTGACTTGTCGCCAATTACTTCCTGTGCTAGGCAAAGACGTCTTGTTGGCAACACTAGATTTAAAAGAAGCATACCTGCACATCCCAATCAGGGAATCTTGCAGAAGATACCTACGCTTCAAAGCAGGCTACACACATTATCAGTTCTCTGCACTGCCCTTTGGCTACTCTACTGCGCCCAGGGTATTCACAAAGTGCCTGGCTCCAGTTATTGCATTTTGCAGGCAAAGAAATATTCAAATATACCCATACCTGGATGATTGTCTAATTCAGGCAGAAAGCCAGGGCATACTTTTGAATCATCTGGCGTTTGTAAAAAGGGTTCTTACATGTCTGGGGTACACCATAAACGAAAAAAATCACAACTGGTGCCCTGTCAAATTACATTCCTGGGAGCAAGCTTGAATGCAACTTCCCAGATGGCTTACCTCACGCCAGAAAAGCAAATTCATTTGATAACCTACTTCAAACAAGTGGCCACAAAAACCCTGCTAGCTGCAAGACAAATACTGCACGCCTTGGGGTTTATGGCCTCCTGCATTCTTCTAATTCCATATGCAAGACAGCATATGAGGAAATTACAGTGGTATCTAAAACGCCTATGGAGTCAACATTCTCACAGCCTAGAAACAATGATTCCAATCATACCTTGCCTACACCTAGAGTTCCTCTGGTGGGAAGAGGCCTGCCACCAAAACAAGGGACTACCAATCACACTATCCCCTGCCGCCCAAGCCCTAACAACAGATGCATCAGACTGTGCATGGGGGGGGGGGCTTACCTTGCAGGGAAGTGCATTCAGCGCAAATGGAACCCAAGTCAAATGGACCTGCATATCAATCAAAAATAAATGTTAGCTGTACGGAATGCTCCGACAGCCTTCAAGGGCTACATTCTTCCAGGACAACTAATGGTAAAGACTGACAACCCCATGGTTATGTGGTACATAAGCAGGGGGGTACACATTCTTACCCCCTCTGCAGACTAGCCATGGCATTGTGGAACGCAGCCTTGAGCTACCAAGTGCACCTACAATCTCAATTCCTGCCAGGAAAATTAAATACACTGGCAGACGGACTAAGCAGAAACCTCATGGACCCACACGAGTGAAAACTGGAACCAAGGATTTTCAACATGTTGACAAGCGAATGGGGGAGCCCAGACATAGACCTGTTTGCCTCCCCCCAGAACTACCAATTGGACAAATTTTGCACAAGGACTCCCCACAAGCTAGCCTGGAAAGTGGATGCTCTGTCCTTCAGCTGGAAAAACCTATCAGTCTATGCCTTCCCCCCACTGCCTGTGCTCCCCAAAGTTCCACTAAAAGTCAAACAGGACAAACCAAGGATGATTTTGATTGCTCCAGACTGGCTGTGCCAACACTGGTACCCCCCCCCCCCCGTGCAGTGTGTCGCAGTTCTCTCCATGGCACCTGCCTCAGACCCCTTCCCTGCTGTCTCAGCAGGAGAACCAGATTCTGCACTCTCAGCTTCCAACATTGAACCTTGCAGCCTGGCTAATTACTTAAACTCTCCCTTACCATCCCTCAGCAAACCTGTGATGGATGTCATCTTAGAGGCAAGGAGGCCTAGTACTAGAAAATCTTATGCTGAAAAATGGAAAAGATTCTCTGCCTGGAACCAATCTCAAGGGATGAGCACAGCAGCGCCCAATTTACCTCAGATTTTGCAATACTTAACTGAGATGGTTCACAAGGGCTTGTCTTTTTCCTCCATTAAAATCCATGCCTCAGCCATTTCAGCTCATTATAACACAGAACCTCCCCTCTTCTCTCCTCAAGCAGTACCTCAGAGGGGCCACAAATTTGAGACCTCCCAGGAGAGCTCCAATCTCAGCCTGGGACCTTAACTTTGTATTGGAGAAACTCACTCTACCTCCTTTCGAGCCAGCTGCTGCTGCAGACTTAAAATTTCTTTCTTGAAAAACAGCTTTCCTTTTAGGAATCACTTCAGCTAGAAGGATATCTGAATTACCTGCCCTTATGACAGTGGAGCCTTTCATCATCTTTCATGTGGACAGGTTGTCACTCAGGACCAGTCTGCCCTTCATGCCCAAGGTGGTATCCAGTGTGGCTCTTAATCAGTCCATTCATTTGCCAACCTTCTTTCCCAATCCACAGAACAAAGGGGAATGAATTCTGCATTCCTTGGATGTGCACAGATAGCTTAGGTTCTACTTGGACATGACCTAACCTAGAAGAAAATTTGAACAACTGCTGGTAGCATTTTGTTGCAGGGGCAGAGGGGAAGGCTATTTCAAAACAAACCATTTCTAAATGGATAAGCCATTGCATTCATTTCTGCTATAAGCACCATGGAAAACTTATCCCCCAGGGGATCAGACCTCACTCCACCAGGGCTGCATATACTTCTGCAGCCTTTTTCAGAGGTGTTCCTACCAGAGACATCCTAAAAGCTGCTACCTGGAGTTCTGTGCATACTTTTACCAAGCATTATCACTTGCCAATTTTCTCTAAATCCAGAGCTGGCTTTGCCACTGCTGTCTTGCAGGGCCTTATAGCTGACCCTAATGCTATATAAACTCCTCCCAACCATAGCTTTGGGAATCTACCCAAATGTAATGACTGCAACAGTGAAACACGAAGAACATAGTACAGTTGTGTACACTTACCATAAATGTAGATGTTCGAGAGTGTTCACTGTTGCAGTCCTGGTTACCCTCCCTCCAGCCCCCTAACTACTTCAGGCTATACCTTTACTATGCTTAAAAGCCTTTTTGGTGTATTTGCTTTTTTGTTGGAGGTATACCTTTGTGTTTTTGTTTATTTGCTCCCCATTAGGGGGGCACCTGACATCTGGGGCAAGAAAAACTGATATAATGGCGTCTGCTGCATGTTTTATACCCCTGACGACCTGACATCATGGAAGAAGGGACAGCAACTGACGCAGGACCCAAGACTTTGTTAATCAGGCTGACTGAGGGCAACCTGCAACAGATTACCTAAATGTAATGACTGCAACAGTGAATACACTCTAACATCTACATTTATGGTTAGTGTACACAACTGTATTTTATCTGTTTGCCTGTTTTCTTCCCCAATTTTCAGAATAAAGGAGTATAAATTGCACTTGCTTGATGATCATAGGCAGTTGTTTTTGTTTGCACAGAACCAAGTCTTTTCGCAAGTCTGATCAACTTTTTGTTTCTTTTGCTAAGCCTTTCCTAGAGAAACTATTGTCAAAGGTGACTATTGCTTGTTGGATCTCCCAGTGCATAGTTTGAGTGTATACAGCCAAAAGCTCATTTCCTCTAGGCCAGATTAAGGTGCATTCTACTTAGGTCTATGGCCACTTCAGCCTTTTGGTCTAGGGTTTCCCTGGATGATATTTGTTCTGTGGCTACTTGGGCATCTTCGCTCACATTTATTTATCATTATAAGTTGGATATCCTCTCCAGAGGCAGGGCATCCTTTGGCTTCACCGTGCTTCAGAATATCCTTCCATGAGGACCTCCCAGGGTCTTGTAGCTGGGGACTCTGTCCCACAGGTTGAAGAGCAAATGAAAACAACTTCAGATAAAGTTGTGTACTCACCATAACATTCCATCTAAGTTGTTACTTTTCATTTATCTTCAAACATCCCTCCCTTCTTCCCACTGCCTTTTGTGGGCTGTGTGGTGCATTGGGTGGATACAATATAGCCTTTTTCTGGCAAGCCCCTTGTCTTCCCTATGCGGCTTCCAAATTACTAATACTAATGTGTTAGGTTTATGGTTAGGCCAAAGTGTTATGGTTGGCAGCAAACTTGATCTGAGGGGAGGAGGGAGACTGGGCATTATGGGTAGGGGAAGAGCTTGGATCTGATGCTAGAAAATGTGGCCGTGTTGGATCAGAGTCGCACAGGTTGAAGACAAATGAAAAACAGCAACTCAGATTGAACGTTATGGTGAGTACATAACTTCTTTTTTTGCTTATGTCATAAATGATAAATCTACAAAGGTGTTTTAATAAAAAAAGGCTAGGTTCATACCTGCCTTAGTCACACACAGAAAAAAATATTTTGCAGTTTTCAGAAATGCAGTAAAAAAATCTACAGATTAAACAATTATGCCAAATTAGACATTGTGAAAACATTTCTTGAGTAGATACAACTTGTAAAACAATGACTTAATATTTAGAGAAATTTTAGCAAGTTTAAAGAAATTAAAGGTACGTTAGTATAAAACAAACAGGAATTGCAATGTGAAGTGAGAAGAAAAACAGGGCTATGGCATATTTATATAGAGAGTCAGGAGCAAAATTGATTGAAGTAAAGAAGTGAGTGAAGAAGGGGGAAGTAAGGAGGTATGTTGTATGAATAAGTACTTGTTCATATTTAAGGCTGTAGTTTTTCCGAGGATTGAGCAAGAGGGCTTTCCCTTTGGTTACATTTTAAAATAGTTTAACCTTGCTTGTGTATGTGTGTGGGGTCTGCATTGTTTACAGGAGCTGCTCAGAGATTGCACTTCTGCCGTGCAAGCAACTCAGTTGTGCCTTGTGAAGCATTGACACAGTTTTGTACCCCTAGCTCTCCATAGAATTAAGTGCTTTTTGTTAGTCTTAGAGCAAAACCTGGTTCATCTAGCCCACTTTACACTAGTTACTACAGTATATACCTGCCATAATGGGTGGGCAGTTTCCCACCATTTTTCCAGCCAGCCTGAATGACATGAGCATCCTGAGGCAATGTAGCAGTTACTCTTAAAACAAATGCAGCTTGTATCTATACTATGAGTTTGGAATCAATTCTATCACATAACAAACCAAATATCAAACAGGTTGCCAGCACACGCACTTCACCTCTTGCACATAAGCTCACAACACACAAACCCACATACGCAGATGTACTCGCTAGAAGCCTTCCTAAAGATCAGAGACCTCCCAAGCGCAAACCTACTGCAGACCCAACAGACTCCACTGCACGTAATATATGCAGAAGTGTCTCCGCCAATAAGCCCGTAAGGCAAAACACGTCAAAACCAAATGTCTTGGTGATAGGTGACATGTCCCCCTCACCAGGCTGGACAAGAAGGTCACAGTCAGCTGCATGTCAGGTGCAGAGATCCGTCAGATCACACACGCACTCAGGTCTCTCAACAAGTACCATTACGACTATCACAGTCCATGTTGGAGTGAATTACTTGAGACTTACCTCACTGATCTATATGAAGAGAGACATGACTGAGCTCTCAGATTGTGTCCCAGGCAGTTATGTCCCTAGCCCTAAGCAGCATTCTATCCTCACCCAGGATGATGCCTCAGTATAAACAAAAAATGATCAACTTCATCAGTTGGCTTAGCTTCTGGTGTCAATCCAGGGAGATCCAGTATCTGTCAACTTGGGAAGATATGGTCGACGGACCATGCTGCGTTGCCGGAAATGACCTTCAACTGTCACCTCTTAGCTTTGCCTCCCCTGTAGTGCCTTTTTTAGGCAATGCCATCATAAAATTCCTGATGTAAAAAATCCACCAGAGACAAACTCAAGGTTATGCTGCTTAACTCCTTCACTTCAATGGGGCTCAGGAAGTTTGCACTGTAATTTCAATGGGTGGAGTCTAAGCTTTTTGACAATCAAATGATGTCCTCACATTTCAAACAAATGTTCATATTTCTGGAACCATAACGGTTATGAAAGAAGTATAAATGACAAATTCTTAAACATAAATTATTTTTATGGTGGTAGCATTCTTTAGGTTATAGGTCTTAAACCAAATTTTATAAGTCATAGTAAACACAGTAACTGTTACATTTGTAGTATTTTGTAAACAACTTACAGTATCTCAGCAATCACTCAAGTTACTCACAATATTGTCAGCAGCATTTTATTCATCTAGCTGAGAGCTTTCATATGAGGCTAAGGAGTTTTGTCTGTTACTTGCTTGTTGAGATATTTAGAAAAAAGTGAACATTATATCTATATAAATTCATATCATAAAAACAACAGGTAAAATCTATTTACCTGCACTAGACAGAAGTCAAATATTAATAGAGTTGACTTTGCCATTGTGCAAGCTTTAAGAAGAAATCTTTTAAAACCTTGTACATAGCATTGTTTTGGAATTATTGATGCAAATATGAACAAGCAATATTTGAACCCTAGAGGCGTCAGTAGGAGTTAGCTGCAGATGCACTTGGAGGCGTCACTCAGATGTAATGAGTTAATGCTAGGTGTCTAAATCGGAAACAGCAGTCACTGGAAGTACTCCTTACATTAGAAGATGCCGGTGTCTGTGCAGTCACGGAGATGTGGTTCAAGGCCGCAGAGAGCACCCTGGCCATGCAAGGCTCCAATGCCTTCCACAAGTTCATACTTAAAAACAAATGTGGAAGAACCAGAGGAGGAGGTGTATCCGTCTTCATTAAAGACAAATACACGTCATGACTGGTCAAAACAGTATGTCTCCCTAAAGCTACTCCAATTCCAACTAAATGTAAGTAAAAAAAAATTCCATATCATTGTTAGCTGTAGATCCCCCACCATGAACCACGAGAACCACTCTGCCTACTTGGACCTACTTGAGTCACTCACTATACAGCCAAACATCATGGTCATGGGTGATTTCAACTATCCTTCCATCAATTGGGAGTCCTGAGCACAAACACGCTCGCCTAAGGTTCCTGGATTTTAATACAGATGCTCTGGAGTAGATGGTCTGCACCTGCACAAGGTATTCTCCTGCCCTACATTAAGTAGTCACCAACATAGGGGGTCTCTCCACTACCCCCTGTGTGCTGCCCTCCCTGATAAGGTCTGATCATAAATCAGTCTTGAAATAACGTTCTTACCTGACCCCCCCCCCCCGAGCAAAAAAGATGAAAAATTTTTGTAAAGCAAACTACAGCCTCCTAAGCAGTCGCATGAATAGTTTAATCTCTTCAACCACTATCAACAGTGACTGCTATGCGGTATACACAAATGTCCTTGTATAAACACCTATAGAGATGTATAGACTCTGCTGTACCTGAACGGATCAAAACAAGGTCCTCACAAAAAAACACCCTAGTGGACAACAGGCATACATAGGTTATAAAGCAAGAGGAAGAAACTAATGTCTAAGAACAAGAGGAAACTGACTCAGCAGAGAAGGGACACCCTCTGTAGCTTGAGTTAGCAAATTAGATATCCTGTACACTCCTCTAAAGCCAGTTGTGAAGCTAAACTAGAATCCCTGGCTAAGGATAATCACAAGGCATTATTTAGCTAGGTCAGAAATCTAAAAGGGAAGGCCCAGATTTGTACCGAACTGGTAGTGGATGGTACCACTCATACTCAGGGTCATCACTAACCTGGTAGCAGATAGATTTCGCTCAAACTTCACCCCCCCCCCGTCCCTGCAGACATACCCCCAAAGAATATCTGTCACCAGTCCTTTACCTAGTATCTCCAAATAGCAGTCATAACTGCACTCTCCATGGCTAAAAACACAGCCTGTATGGGACTGGATAATATCCCAGGCTACCTACTAAATGGTCTAAAACAGGACCTAGCGGAACAACTAAGTACTGGCTTTGTCCCAGCAGAGTAGAAAACAGCAACAGTAATTCACTTGCACAAAGGGTGTCCATCAACCAACTCTGGGAACTATAGACCCTTAAGCCTAACCAGCCTTATCTGCAAGGCCATGAATCCAATTTGGTTTTGCTAAGGATAACTCATGCTTATTAAACCTGGTGGACGTCTTTGAGAATGTCACCAAAGCCCTGAATGTAGGTGAAACAGTACATAAAGCCTATATTGACTTAGCCAAGGCTTTTGACACAATCCCCCACTCTGGCATTATTGAGAAATTCAGCCAGCTGGGAATTAACCCATATGTCACCAGACTGGTAGACGTCTGGCCCAGCGACAGAATGTGTGCAGTCAGTTGAGGATTCCATGTCTACCAGCAGACCAGTTACCAGTGGTGTACCAAAGGATCTGTGCTGGGCCCCCTACTGTTTGAAATCTATTTCTTAGAAGTCCAGATGAATATATATGGCTTGTGGCATGCCAAGTTTGCCAATAACTGCAAACTGGGTACAATCATTGAGTTCCCAACTATGGTGACATACTACAAAAAGGGCTGACAGACAAATGATTGGTGCCAAAGCCACGGACTTGAACTAAACACAAAAAATGTGTTATCCCTTTTGGCAAAGGGGAAGTCCCTGCAAATTATAGTATTAACAGAACCCCCCCCACACTTAGCTCAATCCCTGTGGTGAGAGATTTGGGAACACAGGTTGATGACCTTAATTTCACTCACCATGTGTCCACAGTGATAAGAAAGACTTTGTGTTGCACATCTCATAAGTAAGGGAATGACATCCAGAACCAAGGATGTTACAACTCCCCTGTACTTATACCACATGTAATCACTAGTAGAGTACAACACTCCCTTCTGTATGTACCTCACCAGACACCTGCAGTAGCTGGTATGCATCTCACCAGAGACCTGCAGCAGCCTGAGAGATCTCAGAGGTTTCTCCCCAAGAAAATTCAGGGCATTCAACACTTGACCTATATGGACCCTGAAGGCCCTGTCACTGTACTCTGTATCTTACAGGCTGCTGAGAGGTGAATTACGCCTGGCCTGTAGAGCAATCTCGGACCCTGCAGTAATGGAAATGCTGCACATCCGCAAGTCAGATGAAACCAGATTCACTCACTCTAGGGATCTTAACTAGCCTGCGACATTAACAAGACTTGCTGGAGAGACGGATATGTCTCCCAGAGATTGCCAGTCTGCTGGAAGAAACTCCCAATTCATGCAAAACCAGAGCTCCTCAATAACCCTGTTTGTGTAACTTAGACAACTGGATGGAAGACTGTAAATTTACCCAGGTGGTGTCACCTTCGTCCCTTTTGGATAAGAGCAGTCTGTGCTGATCATAGACTTGCGCTGCAGATATAGATCATACAACTTGGTCAGTAAGGGAACAAGGATATAACACGGCTAACCTTATAAAGGCCCTGGGGTCACTAGCCTAGTAACCTCCTGTGAACCTAAAAGAATAGCCAGATTGTGCCTAGGAAGTCTTTCAGAATGGTTTTAAAGGGCTTGGAGGGAGGGTATTGATCTGATGAACACAGGTAAGGAGTTCTAGGGCTTAGCAACATATTACTAGTGCAGACCATGCCCAGCAGATTTGCTAGGTTTTTGGACAGAGAGGAGTTTTTGGTCATTGGATCATAATGACAAGAGTGAGAGCATAGTTGTGTAGAATGGTATTTAGTGCTAAACAAGCAGATGGATGCTGGGTAATTTTATAGGTTGTGATAAGCTGGGTATGTTAGTTGATAGTGTAGTTCTAATTTAGTTCTTTTTAGTGGTATGCAATGGTGGGTTCTGAAAGGGGTATTTTTTCAAATGTAGACACTTTATTTATAGCATTGTTCAAGTTTTCCTTTTTGTGATGGCTGGAGATTAGTAAGGGTGGGAGCATCATAAAGTAGAGAGGAGAGGAAGTTTAGTGACATGCAGTTTTAATTGCCTTGGTGAGAAAGCTTTTTGATTCCTTAGTTTTTGGTGAGTTTTTAATGCAATTTTTTATGTGCATGTCAGATTTGATAATCATCCGTAAATTTGCTGAGAGAAGTGACTTCAGTAGTATTAAGAGAGAGGGGATTTTATTTTTTTTCCACGAGAGAACGATTTGGGGAAAAAAGAAAGTAGTTTTTCTTTTTTGGGCTGGGGATGAGCATGAGTTGTTAAAATGCTATTTTTCAGTGGCTGCTAAAGCTTCCCTGAGTAGTTTTTGGAGAAGTGCCCGGTTGTCTGATGTGCATATGAGTGTGGAGTTATGAGAATTGAATTAGGGAGGACTGTTGTGTGGATTTGTGAAGAGTTTTGGTGATATCAGAGGAGGAGACCTATTACAGAGCTTGGTGACGTGGGAAGTATGGAGAGAGGGCGGAGTGCCATTTTACTGACTGATGCATATTGAACAAGTAGCTTTTGAACTGTGGAATGGTGGGTTGCGATAGACCTAGTGTGAGGGCAACTTCCTAGCTTTGGAAGTTGGCTAGCTGTTCTATCCTTAGCAGGATATAACCCCATATAGCGAAGGCAAATGCAGCAGTGATCATTCTAACAACTTCTATTGTGGTAGGTTTGCTTACACAGTTGTACTCACTCACTTCACCGTGAGCATAGCTACCTACCACAGTAATCCTCCTGAAGGGATTCTCAACTAGTGACATTCCGAAAACAAGCAGTTAGTCATCTTTCACCATTTTTTTCAAAACGCTATAGGTTAGAAATTACATCCCGTGCCATAGCAGGGTTTGCTGTGGTAGTCCTTGAGGTAGTATTGCCTTCTTCATCCGCATGGCTACCAACCACCCAAAGGGCACACAAGGAAAGCTTTTGAGCATTATCCTTAGTTAGAACAGTAGCAGTGACTTGCATGAAGAATGTAGTGCAGTTGTGTCATTAGCTCACCATACTTATAGATGCCCGAGTGTCGTCACAAGTGCATTCCAGTTTCTCATCATCTTTTCCCTCTTTATACCCAGGGTATGTGGAGCTGGGTTGGTGTGCACCGAGTTAGTCACCCCCTCTCTCACACACTTTAATTTCTCATTTTGTTTTACTTGTCTGTTTTTTTCCATGCCATCCTTTTGAGACCCTGTCTTTGACAAGCTGCTGATGTTGAGAGGTGCAGTAGTGCATACTGTCACTCTAGCATTTCCTCTTTTCATGAATCTTTGCTGCGAGCAAGAAAGAACAGAAGATGGCTGACCATACATATAACTTAACTTTATACTGTGGTGCTGAGATGTCTGGAGGACAGGAGACTTGAGGCTGGCATAGGAGGCGTCAAGGAAATTGCATATTATATATGACTGTAAACTTATCTAGCATCCATCTGCCTGTCCAGCACTAAAAAACTTTCTACACAACTATGTTCCCAGTTGGTCATTGCAATCCATTGACCAAAAACTTTGTCTACAAACCTGTCATATCTGCTGGGCATTGTCTGTACTTGTACAAGGTTGCTAAGGCCTGGAACTCATTACTTGTTTCCATCAGGTCAGTACCCCCCATTTTTCACAACCACTGTGAAAGACTTCCTAGCTAAAATCTGACTCTGTTCTTGCTCAAAACCAGGATATAAACTATATTCCTAAATGTGAACAAGTACCTTTTCATTTCTTATACCTCCTTACGCTTTTTCACTTATGTCACATTCTCTTCCCCAACGTTCTCAAAATGTACCATAACTTTTTCCCTCACTTTATATTGCAATTCCTGTTTTGTATTAAACTAACTGTATTAAACTAACTTAACCTTTCAATTCTGTACAAACTGTCTAAAATTTCTCTAAATATTACATGGTCATGTAACTTGTATTGATTCTTAGCCAATGCTTTTATATTATGTCCAGGTTTATAGTTATTTAAACTGCAGATGTTTGTTTTATTTTTGAAGTTTGTAAAATCATTCTTGAAATGTTTTGTAATTTGGAGCTTTTCTACCCGGGCCACTGCTGAAAATGGGCTTCGACCCAGTTGGATTTTCCTGGTAATCAAAAATCAATAAAGAAATAAATTTGATAATAAGAGATAACACTCTGACATTATGAGAAAGCAAGTTTTATATCTGTAATAACCAAAATTCCATTTTTATATTTGCAAATGCGAAAGCATCATTTCAGTACCGTCATACTGTCAGTTTGAAAGAACACTTAACTAGCACTCTCAACCTTTGACCCTTTATGACCAGTTGGGCGTATGTTATCTTAAGATTTTTTGGTTATTACAAAGATGCCACTTATCTTTAATTGGATATTCATACTTTTCTAAGAAATTACATTTTATTTTTATTGATTTATATCAAATGTTCTTAACATTTTGAATAGATGTTCATCGTGTTTCACTGTTGCAGTCCTAACCAATGGGTTATCCAGCTCCCGGTAGCTCTCGATCAGCCAGAATACCAAAGGTAAGTAAAAATGACATTGGCTGTCATGGGTTGTAAAGGACGTCAGGGCGTCCATTACAAAAGGAGGCAGCCGACGTCACTTCCTCAGTCTTCCTTGCCACGGAGCCCATAGTAGAAGCATTTCTTGCACGAGTGCTGGTCGGCAGTTTACCTTTTTTGTTTCTGACTACAAAGTTCAAGTCAGCTACAGCTAAGTACCCCATTGGGAATCCTTTTTTCTTGCCTTAACGAATTTCAGAAAAGGTTAATGAAAGCAGATTCCCCATAGAGATTTTCATTCCTATTGTATTATTTGTTTAGGCCTTGGCCATGACATTCCTAATTGTGATCTCTGTGCTTCCTTTAATCCGCTTACTATTCATCATTGGGCTAAGCTTTTGGCTAAACATTTTGGAGTTTGGCCTAAGTTTGTTGGTATGGCATCTGCTGGTCTTCAGGCTTCAGATATCCCCAAGAAACGTAAGGATAAGGACCGCTACGGGCTTCCGAAGGTCAAGTCCTCGGATGATGATAAGTTGGTAGTCAGTCATGTGGTAGCCAGTAAGGTGCCTTTGCAGCCTCTGCAGCCCACAGATTTTCAACTGCAGGCCTCGGGTGAGACCATTTCAGAGGCACCCAGGCCTTTCGCTTCCATTTTGCCTTCTGACATTCCGCCTGTTGCCTCTTCAGCTGGATCCGGAGCCGCTAAGCTGACTCCGGTGTCCGAGGCCTCCGTTCTTTGTTCAGGCAGCAAGCTCATACCGACGACTTCGGCTGTAACTTTGGCGGTTGCCAGGCCTCCCGAGTCCTTCAGACTTGCAGGTAAATCTTCCAGTTATAAGCCTGTGAAAAAACAGGCTCCAGTTTCCTCTCATTCCCCTCATTCTCGAATGGGTAAAATGGCTGATGACCTTTTGACTCTTATAAAGGGGTTCACAGCCTCCTCCTTCAAAATGAGGTCGGGATGTCTCTCTTGAGGCTTTGTTTTATTCAGGTTCTGATACTTCTATCTTTTCTGTTGATGAGGAAGCTTCTCAGGCTTCCTCTCCTTTTGAGGATTCAGACGCAGTGGAGTCCATCCCTTCTGCTTCTCCTCCAGAAGATTTCTCTTTTGGTGTTACTTTACTCTTGGAACATTTTAAATGGGAAAGTCAGGATTATCCCCTTTCTAAGAAGAGGATTAGGGAGTTTTTGGATTTGCCTCAGCATAAGCCTTTGGCTATTCCACCTGTGTTGGAGGTGGTTGATGATGTTTTTCTGGAAAATTCCCCGACTCCAAATTTGGTTCCTCCTGCTCCCAGGAAACCTGACAGGTACTATAGAGTCCCTGATTCTCATTTGTTTCTTTTCAGGAATCCATTGGGTGATCCAGAGGTTATTTCTCAAGGCCCTAAAGGAGTTAAGGCCACTGTTACTAAAAATCCTGTTCCTTTTGACAGGGAATCTAGGAACCTAGATAGGTGGGGTAAAAAGGTTTATACCTCTGCCACTCTTGCTATTAAGTCTACTAATTGCCTCTTTCATATGCTGAAGTACCAGCAGCACACCTTGGAGCTATTAAGTCTAGGATTGCAAGTGTGCCTCTGTTGGTGAAGAGTAAGGATATGCAGGATTTGCTGAATTCGGCCAGTCTTGTCAATAAACAATTCAGTACATTGTGGTTTTGACATTCTAGAAGCCTCCTGTAGGGTTACAGCTACTGGATTTATTAGAAGGCACGCTTGGCTCAGGGAGCAGCCCCTACCAGAGCCTGTCAAGGCTAAGCTTTTAGATGTATCTTTTCATAAGGACAGTCTTTTTGGCAGCAAAGCAGAGGAAGTGCTCAAGAAGATGGAAGACAAGCCTCCTCGCTTTAGCATGAATTACCCTTCTAAGAGTTGGACGTTCCCTGATACCAGCAGACAGAACCGTTCTAGGACTAGAGGTTGCAAATCTTCTAGGTGGCAGGTGGCTACCCCTCAAAGGTCTAAGCATTGGCAGGCTTCCTCTTCCAAGACTGGAAGTTCTAAGCCTGCATCTCAATCTAAGCATTCTCAGTAACTGTCCAACTTCTGCCTGTTCTTGCCTGCCCGGAGAATCCTTTAGGGGGAAGGTTGGCCCTTTTTGCAAATGTTTAGGCCACCATCACGGACGACAAATGGGTACACAGAACTGTATCTCTAGGACACAAATTTTCTTTCCACACCTTTCCAGTACCCAAAGGATTCCCGGACGCTCCTCCAAATCAAAGGGCAGAAGTAGAAAAGCAAATTTTGTCTCTGTTACATCTAGGAGCAATCGAATCAGTTCCTGCTCAGCAGGTAGGCCGGGGTTTATTTTCCAGACTTTTCCTAGTTCCAAAAAAGGAAGGCACCTGGCGTCCTATCCTAGATTTATCCATCCTGAACTCTCTCTTGATAATTACAAAGTTCAAAATGCTCATTCTTGTATCAGTTGCTGCCAATGTTAGAAAAGGATTCCTGGCTGGTAACGGATCTCAAAGAAGCGTATCTGGGTAACGGATCTCAAAGAAGCTTATCTGCACATCCCTATCATGGAAAATTGCAGGCAATACCTTCATTTCAGGGTGGACAAGCAACATTATCAATTCTCTGCTTTGCCCTTTGGCTTATCTACTGCTCCCAGAGTTTTCACAAAGTGCCTGGCTCCAGTCATTGATTTTTGCAGGCAGAAGAAAATTCAGATTCATCCATACTTGGACGACTGTCTAATTCAAGCAAATTCTTAGGAACAGCTGTTAAAGGATCTAGAATTTGTGAAGACTCTTCTCTTTTCCCTGGGTTACACTCTCAGTGAGGAAAAATAAAAAAATGGTGCCATCCAAAGAAATAACATTCCTGGGAGTGAGTCTGAACACAGCTGCCCAGATGATGCATCTCACCCAAGAGAAGCAGATAACTCTGTTTACTTCAAGGACTTGGCAAGCCTGTCCCAGCTGCCTGCAAGCTCTGGGATTCATGGCCTCTTGCATTCTCATGATTCCATATGCAAGACTGCATATGAGGAAATTGCAATGGTACCTCAAGAACATTTGGAGTCAACAAACACAGGACCTGGATGTGATCATTCTTCTGCTTCCATGTCTGCAGACAGTTTCTATGGTGGGCAACAGCCTGTCTACAGAACAAAGGCATGCTTTTTCATCCATCCCTTGCCACTCAAGTTCTTACCACAGACTCATCGAACTACGCCTGAGGAGCTCACCTGGATGGCAGATGCATACAGGGAAGTTGGAATGCCTAGCAGATGCACCTACACATAAATTTAATGAAGTTGATGGCAGTCCAGCAGGCCTTACTAGCTTTCAAGCATCTTCTTTCTCCCGGGACCCTGCTTGTCAGGACAGACAGACAATACCACAGTCATGTGGTACATCAGCAAGCAGGGAGGGACGCATTCTTACCTCCTGTGCAGAGCATGAGTCTTTGGTCCATAGCAGCATCCCTGGACCTGCATCTCCTAGCTCAGTTTCTTCCAGGAAGGCTCAATGTTTTGGCAGACCAATTGAGCAGACAGACCTTGGATCCTTACGAGTGGCAGCTGAACAGAGCAGTTTTTTACTGCATCATTTAATGTTTGGGCACTCCTCAAGTGGATCTTTTCTCTTCTGCAGACAACCATAGTCTACCTCTTTTTTTGCAGCAGACAGCATCACAGCAGAGCCTGGAAAGTGGATGCTCTGTCCTTCCCTTGGATGCTGCTGTCACTTTATGCCTTCCCTCCTCTTCTTCCCAGAGTATTATTGAAGATCAGGGACGAACAACCAAGGACTATTCTCATAGCTCCGGACTGATCCAGACAGCATTGGTATCCACTGCTTCGCAGTCTCTCTCAATTTCCTCCTTGGCATCTTCCTCTGAAACCAGATCTTTTGGTTCAGGAAGGTGGAAACATTCTACATCCTTATCTTCAGTCTCTCCATTTGGCAGCATGGCACATTGTATGACTCCATCCTTTTCTTCTTCCCTTTCCCAGCAGGTGGTTGATGTGCTGATGGAGGCCAGGAGGCCCAGCACTAGGAAGTCTTATGCTGGCTAGAGAGGAATCTTCTACTCAGCCTACCCTTCCTCTGATCCTGGAATACCTGGCTGATTTGCTTCAGGGTGGGCTTTCTTTTTCTTTGATCAAGATCCATGCTTCAGCCATTTCTGCTCATTGTTCTTTTGAACAACCCATTTTCTCTCATCCCCTGATGAAAATATTTCTCAGAGGTGCTTGCAACTTAAGACCTCCCAGAAGGGCGCCTCCTCCAGCCTGGGATCTTAATTTTGTTCTAGAGAAACTCTCTTCCTCCTTTTGAGCCACCTGCCACTGCAGATTTAAAGTTTATCTCGTGGAAGACTGCCTTCCTCTTGGCTATAACTTCAGCAAGGAGGGTTTCAGAGCTGCATGCTTTGATGGCTGTGGAGCCTTTTCTTATTTTCCATGCAGATAGGGTCTGTCTGAGAACCAATCCCTCCTTTATGCCTAAGGTGGTTTCTAGCCTATCAGTCCATACACCTTCCTACCTTCTTTCCTAATCCTCAAAATAGAGGTAAAAGAATCCTACATTCTCTTGATGTGCATAGACAGCTCAGGTTTTACCTGGACAGGACTAAAGACCTTTGGAAATCAGCACATTTATTGGCCAGTTTTGCTCCTGGAGCCCAGGGCAAGGCTATTTCTAAGCAAGCCATTTCTAAATGGATTGTACATTGTATTACTTTATTCCTTTCATGGCAAGGTTCCTCCTTAAGGGGTTAGGACCCACTCAAATAGAGCAGCTTCCTCTTCTGCAGCCTTTAAGGGATGTCCGTACTAAAGACATTTTGGAGGCCGCCACTTGATGATCTGTTCACACTTTCGCAAAGCATTATAATTTGCCTTTGTTTTCAAGAGCCAAGGCAGGGTTTGCCACTGCTGTTCTGCAGGGCATTATCTCCAGTCCTTGATTCTGTTGGTTCCTCCTTCCTTTTCTCTGGGTTTTGGTAATCAGCCTATTGGTTAGGATTGCAGCAGTGAAACACAAACACAGTACAGTTGTGTACACTTACCATAAATGTAGATGTTAGTGTATTCACTGTTGCAGTCCTGGTTTCCCTCCCTCCTTCCCTCTTTTCCTAAAGTACAGGGTAAATTTGGTATTTGCCAAAATAGCTTTTGGTTTAAGCCTTGTTTTCTGGTGGCTTCTGACTGTTATGGGAAGAAAGACTGAGGAAGTGAGGGTTGCCTCCTTTTGTATCTGAAGCCCTGACATCCTTTACAACTGACGACAGCCGATGTCATTTTTACATACCTTTGGTATTCTGGCCGATCGAGGGCTACCTCTTCATTACCTCCCCATCACCCACAGAGTAGAAAGCTAATGTCCCAGGAAGCCACAATTGGTGGATCCTCCTCTTCCGATACCTCCCCGGAACATCCCCCGGAGGAGGTACCTTGGAAGAGATAGTGTAAGAGGAAGCACATGGACTCCCCTGAGTCTGTCACTTCTGATACCAACTTAGAGGATTCAGAAGGGTCACCCTCTGAGAATGTCTCTTTTTCAGACATCCTGGAGATCCTTAAACAGAGTGGTGGCTGGAAGTCCTTTTCCCCTTCTGAAGATGAGTCAGTATACCTGGAGGCATTTGGCTCTTGCCCCTTCACCTCTTGGGTGTCTCCACCTTTCGACCCACTCCCGGGTTTGGTGATCCAAAAGGTGTGGGACTCTCCAGACTCAGTGAACCTCATTCTGCGGGGGCCTAATATGTTCATTATGGCCCCAGAAGATAGGCAGTAATTTAACTAAAGGGGTTCTGTAGATGAAATGGTGGTGGCAGCGGCCACAAAAAAGGAGTTAGCTGAAACTTCTGTATCTGTTCATCCACCAAACAAGGATTCTCATACAATGGACAGATACGGGAAATGTATGTTCTCAGCGGCCTTTACCTTAGTCGCTGAATTATTTGTCGCATTTCACACGACTTCAGAGGGATCTCCTAAAAGAGCTAGGAGATACCTTCAAAGTGCTACAGCCCAGGACTTATCTGAAGATCAACTCCCAGCTAGCAACCTTAACCTCCATATCTAACTCCTCCATGCGCCTCATATCTTATGCAGCCGATGGAGTGAACAGGGCAGCAGGCACAGGAATAGCTCTTCACAGACATTCCTAGATGTGCCTTTGTGAGTTTGCCGAACCCTTCCGTTCTTCCTTTATTGACACTCCCTTTGATGGCTTGACATTGTTCGGGCCGAAAGTGAAAGAATCTCTCACCAGGAGCCAACAGGATGGTAAGACTGTCTGCCATTGGAGTCTGTTTTTCTGCCCTTACCAGACCTTATCTTAAAGGTCAGAAGAGCGGAGAAATGTGGTTCCGTAAATCCAAAGGAGCCTTATCTGACACTTGTGGTGATCCTTCCCCCAGGGGCAGAGGGGGAACAATGGAAGACGCCATCCATGCAGCAGAGGGGGTCCGCAAAACCAGGGTGACAGAGATACGTTCTCTGGTAGGCCCTTCCAGCGCTCCTGAAAGGAGGCTCACCTGTCCACTTCTGGAGGCAGTCGGGGGGGGGGGAGGGGAATCGCTGTACCCAGAAGCTTGGCTGAATTTGACTCTAGACAAATGGGTACAGTCCATTATAGCCAGAGGATACAACATCCCCTTCCATTGTACACCTCGACCACCAAAGTCTATCTCGGACATTACACCTGGTCAAAGGTGTCAAGCAACACTAGAAATAAAAATGTTGCTAGAAAAAAGGGTCATCCAAGAAGTCCCCACAGACCAACTAGGATCCAGAATTTACTCAAGGTTCCTTTTAGTTCCAAAAAAGACAGGGAACTGGAGACCCATATTGGATCTTAGCAGACTAAAGTCGTTAAAAAGTCAAAGTTCTTGATGGTAACACTGCAGTCTATACTCCCGTTTTTGGGAAAAGACAGTTGGATGTGCTTGTTAGATCTTCAGGATGCATGCTACCACACAAAGATGGACACGTGCTCAAGATGCATGCTACCACACAAAGATGGACATGTGCTCAAGAAGATTTCTACGCTTTGGGCTGGGAACCATCCATTACCAGTTCAGAACTCTACCCTTTGGATTCACCACAGCCCCCAGGGTGTTTACCAAATGCATGGCAGTAGTCGTTGCTCATCTGAGATACCAGGGATTCCAGGTGTTTCCATACTTAGACTGGCAACTAACTGCCACCACCAAGCAACTACTGATCAAAGCAAGAGACTACAACATCCATCTCTTCTTAAGACTAGGCATTACTGTAAATACAGAAAAATCTGCCTTTTTACCATCACCGTATATTACATTCATTGGTGCAGATTTAAATACAAACGACATGTTGGCAAGGCTACCTCAAGAAAGGATACAGACGCTATGCAGTCAAGTGATTATTTTACTAAACAAGAACAGAATACAGGCAAGATGTGTGCTAAAAGTCCTAGGCTCTATGGCAGCGATGATAACACTACTTCCCATGGCACGACTTCACATGAGAATATTGCAGTGGCTACTCTCTGCCCAGTGGTCCATGCAATAGTTACCCATGTCTCATGAAATTTTCACAACTCTCTCTTGCAAGACGGACTTACTTTGGTGGGTCCAGTCCACTCAGGTAACAATGAGCAGACTGTTTGTACTTCCGCAACCTATCGCTACACTAACCACTGACGCATCCCAGATGGGGGGCATTAACTGTGACAAACTGTTCAAGGAGTTTGGAAAGATCATGAGTACCATTTGCATATCAATGTTCTGGAGATGCGGGCCTTGTTTCTGGCGTTGGAAGCACTTCAGGACTCTCTTCCCACGGACACTATTGCAATTCAGACCGACAATATGTTGGTGGTATGGTACATCAACAAACAGGGGGGAACCATATCCTACCCTGTATGACAAGAGGCCCAGCAAGTGTGGCAATGGGTGATATTTTCTCAATGCTTTGACAGCAATGCATATCCCAGGGAAATCCAGTGTTATAGCAGACAGGCTAAGCAGAACGATTCTCATGCCTCACGAGTGGTCCCTCAATCAGGAAGTTGCAAATCAAATCTTTTGCAAATGGGGCCAGCCTTGCTGCGACCTTTTTGCCACTCCCTTCAATTCTAAATGCAGCAGCTACTTTGCCCTAATCTCCCCTCCGTGAGAGTCACCGAGGGATGCACTGGTTCACGATTGGCTCCTGGGTCTTTTTTATGCCTTTCCCCCATTTCCCTTTATTCCAAAGGTTATACAGAAAGCAAAGTTGAGTCGCAAGTTAATTCTCATTGCGCCATACTGGCCTCGTCAGATTTGGTTCCCCTTCCTTTGGCCCTACCTTCAGGAGGACCCATGGATCCTGGACCCCAGTGCCTAATCTTCTGATGCATCAGTCAGGAATGCTCCATATTGCACTCCACACCCTCAAGCTGACAGCTTGGCCGCTCCACTTCCGCTATTAGCCAGGCTTACAGAATTGTCCCCTGCAGTTTGTCAAATTCTAGTCTCTTCGCACATGCAGACTACCAGGAATCTGTATGCAAGCAAATGGAAGAGGTTCTCTTATTGGGCTGACAAAAGACATATAGATCCTTTTACAGCATCTATACCTGCAATTCTGGAATTTCTAACAGAAACCTTTAATCAAGGGGCAGCGGCAGCCACTATTCGAGTTCAGTTAGCTGCTATTTCTAATTATCATGTGGGAGAATCAGGATCTAGTCTAATGTCTCATAGATTATGCAAAGCCTTTTCAAGGGTACCTTTCTGTTAAGACCTCCCTTCAGAGAACCTCCTCCTCCTTTGGACCTCAATCTAGTATTATCATTGATCATGCCCCCTTTTGAACCAGCATCATCTTTTTCATGGTAAGTGTACATAACTGTACTTTAGACACCCTAGACTTAAAGGAAGCCTATCTGCACATCCCTATAAGGGAGTCATGCAGAAAATGTCTACACTTCAGTGTAGGATCTATGCATTGTCAGTTCTCTGCACTTCCCTTTGGCTTATCCACTGCTCCCAGAGTCTTCACAAATGCCTGGCTCTAGCCATTGCCTATTACAGAGAAAGATTCAAATGTTCCTGTACTTGGATGATTGCCTGATTCAGGCAGACAGTCAGGAAAAGCCATTGCAGCACCTGACATTTGTAAAGAACCTTCTAATCTCCCTGCTGTACACCATCAACGAAAAGAAATCAAAACTAGCCCCCATTCAAAAGATTGTATTCCTGAGAGCAATCTTAGATACAGCATCCCAGATGGCATTCCTTACTCCAGAAAAACAAGCCTATCTGAAAGGCTACTTCACTCTAGTAGCCACCAGAACCCAGCTATCTGCAAGGAAAATCCTGCCGGCCCTAGGGTTCATGGCCTCTTGCATTCTACTAATTCCATATGCCAGACTGCATATGAGGAAACTTCAATGGTACTTGAAAAGTTTTTAGTCCAATATTCTCAGGATCGTTGGATCTGGAAACAGTCATACTTTTCATTACCTTGTCTAAGAACAGAGTTTCTTTGGTGGGCAGCAGCATGCAATCACAACAAGGGACTTCCCTTTACTCAACTCCACACTGCCCAGACCCTAACCACAGATGCATCAGACTATGCCTGGGGGGCACATCTGGACGACAAGTGCATTCAGGGCCACTGGAGCCTAAGTCAAATTCATCTGCACATCAACCAAAAAGAGATGCTAGCTGTTCAGCATGCTCTGACAGCTTTCAAATCCCCACTCTCACCAGGACCCCTGCTAATAAAAACAGACACCACAGTTATGTGGTACATCAACAAGCAGGGGGGAACCCAATCTTACCCACTCTGCAGGCTAGCCATGGCCCAGGAAACATGGCCTTGGACATGCATATTCATCTGCAAGCTCAATTCCTGCCAGGCAAACAAAACTCTCTGGCAGATGACTTAAGCAGATATCTACTAGACGCACACAAGTGGCAATTAGACCCCAGCACCTTCAACCTTCTAACCCTGAAATGGGGGACCCCAGAGGGTGGACATTTTTACCTCCCCCTACAATCACAAGCTCAGCAAATTCTGCACCAGGACACCTCACAGCAGGGCCTGGAAAGTGGATGCCCTATCCTTCCAGTGGGTAAACTTCTCATTCTATGCTCTCCCCCCTCTGCCTCTTCTCACAAGAATATTACTCAAGATAAGACAAGACAAACCAAGGGCAATCCTGATTGCCCCGGACTGGCTACGCCACCACTGGTACCCAGTACTGCGCAGCCTGTCACCGGTGCCACCGTGGCCAGCACCCCAGATCCCAACCCTCCTCACCCAGCCAGAGGGACAGATCCTGCATCCGCATCCGCAAACCCTGAATCTTGCAGCTTGGCTTATTCCTTGAATTCTCCCCCAGTGACCAGCATAAGCAAGCAGGTACTGGATGTCATTCTTGAAGCCAGAAGACCCAGTACAAGGAAATTCCATGCTGATAAGTGGAAAAGGTATTGTTCCTGGATTCAGTCTAAAGGAGAGGACACAGCACTGCCCTCCTTACCTCTTATCCTGGATTACCTAGCAGATCTACTCCACAGAGGCCTCTCCTTCTCCGTTAAGATCAATGCCTCTGCCATCTCGGCTCATTACAACACTGAGCCACCTCTCTTCTCACACCCTCTCATCAAGCAGTTCCTGAGAGGGGCAAACAACTTAAGGCCACCAAGGAGAGTACCCACCCCTGCTAGGGACATTAACTTTGTACTGGAAAAGCTTATGCTACTCCCCTTTGAGCCTGCAGCATAAGCAGAGTTAAAATTCCTCTCTTGGAAAACAGCCTTGCTTCTGGCCATCACTTCAGCTAGAAGAGTGTCTGAGCTACAAGCACTTATGGCTGTGGAACCCTTCATTATTTTTCATGCGGACAAGGTCTTCCTCAGGACTAACCCTTCCTTTATACCAAAAGTGGTGTCCAGTGTGGCTCTCAACCAATCTATCCATTTGCCAACCTTCTTCCCTAATCCTCAAAATAAAGGGGAAAGGATCCTGCACTCCTTGAACGTGCACAGCCAGCTCAGATTCTACCTGGATAGGAACTAAAGCATTCAGGAAATCTGACAAGTTACTATTCAGTTTTGCACCAGGGGCAGAGGGCAAGGCCATTTCAAAACGAACAATTTCCAAATGGGTAGCACACTGTATCCATTTCTGCTGCAAACACCATGGGAAACCAACCCCTCAGGGGGTCAGAACGCATTCCATTAGGGCAACTTCTACCTCTACCGCATTCCTCAGGGGACTCCCTACCAGGGACATTCTGGAAACTGCTTCCTGGAGTTCTCTGCGCACCTTCACCAAGCATTACCACCTTCCTATCTTTTCCAAATCCATGGCGGGTTCTGCAACAGCAGTCTGCAGGGCATACTAGCCAGCCCCAAATCTTGACTACCTCCATCCTTTCTTCAGCTTTGGGAATCAACCCAAGTGTGATGACTGCAACAGTGAAACACAAAGAACATAGTACAGTTGTGTACACTTACCATAAATGTAGATGTTAGAGTGTATTCACTTTTCTACTCAGTGAGGCACTTTCGCAGCCCCTGATACCTGCTACTTCAGATTTGCAGGCCTCTACTGAGACCCATTTGGAGTCTGGTATGCCGCAAGATGCTTCTTCAATTGTGGAACCTGCGGATGTCTCTACCTTGGATGGGTCTGGAGCCGCTGTGCAGGCACTGGCTTCTGAGGGTGTATTCAGGCCTACTGACTTGCATATTAAACCAACGCCATCTTCTTCAAGGCCTAAAACACGATCCATGCCTAAAAAAAATGATTGCCAGACAGCATGGTCAGGCCTCTGTGCCTAAAAAACAAATGATAAAAATGGCTGAAGACCTTACTACTCTAATCAGGGGAGGCCACCCTTCCCCCTCTAAGAGACCTGGACTGATTTTCCTTCTGATTCGTCTGATCAGGACTCTGAGATTTCTGTTTCCTCTGATGACCAGGATTTACCCTTGTCTACCTATGAGGATTCTGATGCAGAGGACTCCATTCCCTCTGCTTCCCCTCCAGAGGATTTTTCTTTTGGTGAAACCTTGCATACTCTTAGGGAGCATTTTTGCTGGGAAAGCCAGGATTACTCTGACTCTAAAAAGAGGCTTAGGGATTTCTTACTCCTGCCCCAACACAGGCCTTTAGCTATCCTCCCTGTACTGGACATTGTTGATGATGCCTTCTCTGAATCTAGCTTGGCCCCTGACTCTCTACCTCCTGCTCCCAGAAAATCTGATAGGTATTGCAGGGTTCCTGACTCTCACAAATTCCTCTCTAAAAATCCTACTGCGGATCCTGAGACCATTTCACAGGGACTCAAGGGCATTAAGGCTACTACTGCCAGAAATGGGTTGGGAGGGTGGCCTAATGGTTAATGTGTTTGCATTACAAACACAAGGGTCAGGGTTTGAGTCTCACAACGGATAACTGGCTAGGCTTAAAATGGCTCACAAGGGCAGTTACCTTAGTACTAACATATGAACCTATGAATCCTACCCCCTCTGATAGAGATTCCAGGGCGCTGGATAGATAGGGTAAGAAGGTATACACTTCTGCAACCTTGGCCATTAGAGCCTTAAACTGCCAGTTTCATATGTTAAAGTAGCAGCAGCATATTATTGGATTGATTTAACAGAAAATGATGATAATTCCTGACTGCTGAAAATAAAGATTTACAGGATTTAATGCATTCTGCTGAACAAGTTGGCAAACGTACTTTGCAATGTGGTTTTGATTCATTAGAGGCATCTTGCAGGGCTGCTGTTACTGGGTCTGTACTTAGAAGGCTTGCTTGGCTTAAGGAGCAATCTTTGCCAGATCATGTTAAAGCTAAATTGCTGGATGCTCCCTTAAACCAAGACCACCTGTTTGGCAACAAGACAGAAGTAGTACTTTAAAAGATGAAGGGAAAAGCTAAATCTATGCAAACTGTTAGATTTCTTGCAAGTACAGCCTCCCAGATTTAGTAGGCATTGGCCCTCTAAGAATTCGTCATTTCCTGCCTCTTCCAGGCCTTCTCAGTCCAAAACCAGAACCAACAGAACACCCAGGCTTCAGTCCCAAAAGTACTCACAGGACTAAGCAGTGGGGGGCTCCCACTTCCAAAGCAGGGAGTAGTAAGACTCCCCCCTATGGTAAACTGTCTCAATGACTTAACTTTAAAACTTCCAAGCCCTGCACAACTGACTGTTCCTTTAGGGAGAAAGATTGCCATGCAGGCAAAAAATTGGGAACTCATTACCCAGGACAAATAGGTTTTAAATATAGTTTCCCAAGGATACAGATTCCACTTCCACTCCTTACCAACCCCAAACGGTTGGCCAGATCTACCCCCAAATCAGTGGGCAGAGGCTCAAAAGCAAGTTGTTAGTGTTTCACTGTTGCAGTCATTACATTTGGGTTATCTGCTTGCAGTAGCTCTCAGTCGGCCTCATTAACAAAGTCTTGGGTCCTACATTGGTTGCTGCCTCTTTTTCCGTGACTTCAGGTCGTCAGGGGTATAAAACATGCAGCCGACGTCATTACATCAGTCTTATTTGCCATGCGGTGCCCGAAGCAGAAGCAGTTCGCAAGTGCCAGTCTGCCAACTCCTGAAATTTTTGTTTTCGAGTTTCAGAACCGAAGTCTTCAACTAAAAGCTAAGTACCCCGTTGGGGAAACTTTTTCTTGCTTTAATCCGATGTCAGTAAAAGTAAATAATTGCATTTCTTGTGGAAAGCAAATACCTTATAAATATTTTCATTCATACAGTATTTCTTGCTTAGGCCCTAACCATGACATACCTCGCTGTCAGTTTTGTGCCTTATTTAAACCACGAACTATCCGTCATCTGTATATTTGCGCTTCTAAATATTTTGGTGCTCGGTTCAATTATCCTGATATGTCTTCGGTAAGCCATCCAACTATGGACTTTCCAAAAAAACGCAAAGATAAAGACAGAGACAGGCCACCCAGTTTGCCGGTACTCAGTGAGGCGCTTTTGCAGCCCCTGATACCCGCTACTTCAGATTCGCAGCCTCTACTGAGACCCATTCTGAGTCCGGTATGCCGCGAGGTGCTTCAGCTGTGGAACTTGCGGATGTCTCTACCTTAGATGGGTCTGGAGCCGCTGTGCAGGCACCGGCTTCTAAGGGTGTATTCAGGCCTACTGACTTGCATATTAGACTGATGCCTTCTTCTTCAAGGGCTAAAACTTGAACCATGCCTAGAAAACTGATGCCCAGACCGCATGGTCAGGCCTCTATGCCTAAAAAAACAAATGATAAGAATGGCTGAAGACCTTATTACTTTAATCGGGGGAAGCCAACCTTCCTCCCTCTAAGAGACCTAGGACTGAGTTTGCTTATGATACGTCTGACCAGGATTCTAAAATTTGTTTCCTCTGATGACCAGGATTTACCCTTATCTACCTATGAGGATTCAGATGCTGAGGACTCTATTCCCTCTGCCCCCCCCCCCCCAAGAGGATTTCTCTTTTGAACATACTCTTGGAGCATTTTCGTTGGGAAAATCAGGATTTCTCCGATTCTAAAAAGAGGCTTAGGGATTTCTTACTCCTGCCCCAGCACAGGCCTTTAGCTATTCCTCCTGTACTGGACATTGTTGTTGCCTTTTCGGAATCTAGCATGTCCTCTGACTCTACCTCCTGCTTTCAGAAAACCTGATAGATGTTACAGGGTTCCTGACTCTCACAAGTTCCTTTTCAAAACTCCTACTGTGAATCCTGAAACCGTTTCACAGGGATCCAAGGGCATTAAAGCTACTACTGCCAAAAATCTTTCCCCCTCTTATAGAGACTCCAGGGCGCTGGATAGATTGGGTAAGAAGGTATACACTTCTGCAACTTTGGCCATTAGGGCCTTGAATTGCCAGTGTCATATGTTAAAGTATCAGTAGCAGGATTGCTTAAACAGGAAATGATGTTGACTCCTGATTGTGCTGAAAATAAAGATTTACAGGATTTAATGCATTCTGCTGAACAAGTTGGTAAACATACATTGCAATGTGGTTTTGATTCACTAGAGGCATCTTGCAGGGCTGCGGTAACTGGGTCTGTATTTAGAAGGCATGCTTGGCTTAAGGAACAATCCCTGCCAGATCATGTTAGTGAAATTACTGGATGCTCCTTTAAATCAGGACCGCCTGTTTGGCAACAAGGCAGAAGTTCTTAAAAAGATGGAGGACAAAGCTAAATCTATGCAAACTGATAAAGATTTTTTTACAAGTACAACCTCCAAGGTTTAGTAGGCATTGGCCTTCCAAGAATTGGTCCTTTCCTGCCTCTTCCAGACCTTCTCAGTCCAAACCCAGATCCAGCAGAACACCCAGGTTTCAGTCCCAGGGGACGCACAGGACTAAGCAGTGGGGGGCCTCCACTTCCAAATCTGGGAGTACTAAAACTTCCCCCTATGGTAAACTGTCTCAATAACTTTGTAAAACTTCCAAGCGCTTCTCAACTGATTAGCCTTTTGGGGCAAAGATTGCACTTCATGCATAGAACCGGGGACTCATTACCCAGGACAAATGGGTTTTAAATGTAGTGTCCCAAGGATACAGATTTCACTTCCACACATTACCAACTCCAAGCGGTTGGCTGGATCTACCACCAAATCAGTGGGCAGAGACCCAAAAGCAAGTTCTCTCTCTCAAGCATAAGGGCTATTCAGTTGGTACCAGAAGAGGAAAAGGGACAAGGTTTCTACTAGAGATTTTTCCTGGTACCTAGAAAAGACAATTCATAGAGTCCTATCCTGGACCTGTTTACTCTAAACACCTTTTTGGTGATTCCAAAATTCAAGATGATGACTCTTCACCAGTTGCTGCCTTTGCTAAGCAAAGATGCCTGGTTGGCAATACTAGATTTAAAGGAAGCATACTTGCACATCCCAATCAGGGAATCTTGCAGAAGATACCTACGCTTCAAAGAAAGCTAAATGCACTATCAGTTCTCTGCACTGCCCTTTGGCTTATCTACTTGCGTCCAGGGTATTTACAAAGTGCCTAGCTCCAGTCATTGCATTTTGCAGGCAAAGAAATATTCATTATACCCATATCTGGACGATTGTCTAATTCAGGCAGAAAACCAGGACATACTTTTGAATAATCTGGCTTTTCTACAAAGGGTGTTAACTTGTCTGGGGTACACCATAAATGAAAAGAAATAACACCTGGTACCCTGTCAACAAATTATATTCCTGGGAGCAAGCTTGAATACAACTTCCCCGATGGCTTTCCTCACACCAGAGAAACAAATTCACTTGACAACCTACTTCAAACAAGTGGCCACAAAAACTCTGCTATCTGCAAGGCAAATACTACATGCGTTGGGGTTCATGGCCTCCTGCATTCTTCTAATTTCATATATATGACTGCATATGAGTAAATTACAATGGTATCTAAAAAGCCTATGATGTCAACATTCTCAGGATCTAGAAGCAATGATTCCTATCATTCCTTGCCTATGCCTAGAGTTCCTTTGGTGGGCAGTGGCCTGCCACCAAAACAAGGGACTACCATTCACACTAACCCCTGCCGCCCAAACCCTAACAGACAGATCAGACTATGCATGGGGGGGGGGGGGCACACCTGGCAGGGAAGTGCATTCAGGGCAATTGGAACCCAATTCAAATGCACCTTCACATCAATCATAAAGAAATGTTAGCTGTACAGAATGCTCTGACGGTCTTCAAGGACCACATTCTTCCAGGACAATTAATGGTAAAGACGGACAACACCACTGTTATGTGGTACATAAGCAGGGGGGTTCACATTCTTATCCCCTCTCCAGACTAGCCATGGCATTGTGGAACACAGCCTTGAGCTACCAAGTGCATCTTACAAGCTCAATTCCTGCCAGGAAAACTAAATACACTGGCAGACGGACTAAGCAGAAACCTCATGGACCCACACGAGTGGAAACTGGAACCAAGGTTTTTCAACATATTGACAAGGAAATGGGGAAGCCCAGATATAGACCTGTTTGCCTCCCCCCAGAAATATCAATTGGAAAAATTTTGCACAAGGACTCCCCATAGACAATCTTGGAAAGTGGATGCTCTGTCCTTCAGCTGGAAAAACCTATCACTTTATGCCTTTCCTCCTCTGCCATCCAAAGTACTACTAAAGATCAAACAAGACAAACCAAGGATGATTTTGATTGCACCAGACTGGCCACGCCAAGACTGGTGCCCCCTCCTGCGCAGTGTGTCAATGTTGGCCCCATGGCACCTGCCTCAGACTCCTAACCTGCTGTCTCAGCAGGAGAACCAGATTCTGCACCCTCAACTTCAAACACTGAACCTAGCAGCCTGGCAAGTTACCTAAGCTCTCCTTTACCCCATACTTCAGTAAACCAGTGTTGGATGTCATTTTAGCGACAAGGAGGCCTAGTACTATAAAATCGTATGCTGAAAAATGGAAAAGATTCTGTGCCTGGAACCATTCTCAAGGGATGAGCACAGCAGTGCCCAATTTTCCTCAGATTTTACAATACTTAACTGAGATGCTTCACAAGGGCCTGTCTTTTTCCTCACTAAAAAATCACGTCTCAGATATTTCAGCTCATAACACAGAACCTCCCCTCTTCTCTCTTCCGCTGCTCAAGCAGTTCCTCAGAGGGGCCAAAAATTTAAGACGACCCAGAAGAGCTCCAACTCCAGCCCGGGACCTTTAACTTTGTATTGGAGAAACTCGCACTTCCTCCTTTCGAGCCAGCTGCTACTGAAGATTTAAAAATTCCTTTCTTGGAAAACAGCTTTCCTTTTAGCCATCACCTCAGCAAGAAGGGTATCTGAATTACAGGCCCTTATGGCAGTGGAGCCTTTCATCATCTTTTATGCGGATAGGGTGTCCCTCAGGACCAATCACTCTTTCATGCCAAAGGTGGTATCCAGTGTGGCTTTTAATCAGTCAATTCATTTGCCAACCTTCTTTCCTAATCCACAGAACAAAGGAGAGCGGATAATGCACTCCTTAGATGTGCACAGACAATTTAGATTCTACTTGGACAGGACTAAACCTCAAAGGAAATCTGAACAACTGCTGGTGGCATTTGCTGCAGGGACAGAGAGGAAGGCTATTTCAAAGCAAACCCTCTCCAAATGGATAGGCCATTGCATTAATTTCTGCTGTAAGCACCATGGAAAACCTAATCCACAGGGGATCAGACCCCACTCAACCAGGGCTGCATCTACCTCTACTGCCTTACTCAGAGGCGTACCTACCAGGGACTTCCTAGAAGCTGCTACCTTAAGTTCTGTACATACTTTCACCAAGCTTTATCATTTGCCAATTTTCTCTAAATCCAGAGCTGGCTTTGCCACTGCAGTTTTGCAGGGCCTTATAGCTGGTCCTAATGCTGTCTAAATCCCTCCTCCCATCCTTAGCTTTGGTAATCTACCCAAATGTCATGACTGCAACAGTGAAACACGAAGAACATAGTACAGTTGTGCACACTTACCAGAAATGTAGATGTTAGAGTGTATTCACTGTTGCAGTCCTGGTAACCCTCCCTCCAGCCCCCTTGACTTCTTTTGGCTATACTACTTCTCTCCTTTTCAATGCTTAAAAGCTTTTTAGTGTATTTGCTTTTTTGTTGGAGGTATAAACTTGTATATTTATAAATTTAATTGCTTCCCATTAGGGGGGCACCTGACATCTGGGGAAAGAAAAACTGATGTAATGACGTCGGCTGCATGTTTTATACCCCTGACAACCTGACATCAAGGAAGAAGCGACAGCAACTGATGTAGGACCCAAGACTTTGTTAATCAGGCCGACTGAGGCCTACTGCAAGCAGATAACCCAAATGTAATGACTGCAACAGTGAATGCACTCTAACATCTACATTTATGGTAAGTGTACACAACTGTATTTTCTCTCTCTAAGTATCCGGGCTATTCAGCCTGTCCCAGAAGAGGAAAGGGGACAAAGTTTCTACTCAAGACCTTTCTTGGTGCCTAGAAAAGACTACAACTGGCGTCCTATCCTGGACCTCTCTATCCTAAACAGTTTTGGTGATCCCAAAATTCAAGATGCTAACTCTTCAACTGCTGCTTCCTATGCTAGGCAAGGATGCCTGGTTGGCAACACTGAATTTAAAGGAAGCCTACCTGCACGCCACATCCCAATAAGGGAATCTTGCAGAAGATACCTACTCTTTAAAGCAGGCTACATGCACTGTCAGATGTTTATCGTGTTTCACTGTTGCAGTCATTACACTTGGGTTATCCTGCTGGCAGGCTACCCTCAGTCGGCCTGAATTCCAAAGTCCTGGTCCAGCGTCGGTTGCTGTCGCCTCTTCCCTGACGTCAGTGTACCAGGGGAATTTAAGATGCAGCTGACGCCATTTTCTTCAGTCTTTCTTGTCATGCGGTGCCCAAAACAAAAGCAGTTCGCAAGTGCCGGTCGGCCGACTCCTGAGATTTTCGAAATTGAATTTTAGATCCGAAGTCTTCAATAAAGCTGAGTACCCCGTTGGGGAAACTTTTTCTTGCTCCAGACCGATGTCAGTAAAAGTTAACAATTGTATTTCTTGTGGGAAGCAAATACCTCATAAGGATTTTCATTCTTACTGTATTCCTTGCCGACGTTGCTAGTTGTCGGTTTTGTGCTAGATTTAACCAACGCACTACTAAGCGTCAGTACGATTTTTCTTACCATTACTTTGGCCGAAGGTTTAGCTATATAATGCCATCGAAACAGCCGATGACAGGAGTTCATAAAAAGCACAAGGAAAAAGAAAAGGACAGGCATATGGGGTCCAAAACAGGCGACAAAGCCTCTTCTAGGCCAGTTGCATT
The DNA here is from genome assembly GCF_019279795.1 of Protopterus annectens. Taxonomy (NCBI): domain Eukaryota; kingdom Metazoa; phylum Chordata; order Ceratodontiformes; family Protopteridae; genus Protopterus; species Protopterus annectens. The sequence continues at coordinate 432,223,083 of NC_056741.1, read as the reverse complement.
CACAGCCCCTGACACCTGCTACCTCAGAACCACAGGCCACCTCCGACTCCCATGTGGAGACAACTAGGCCTCTGGAAACTACTCCCTCAGATGGGTCCGGAGCTGCTGAGCAGGCATAGACTTCTGAGAGTGTTTTCAGTCCTACACAGCTTACTATCAAGGCCACTTCAGCAACCAAGACAAAGGCTAAAACACCTTTAAAGACAAAGAAACAAGTACAGCATTCTCTTGGACAGTCATCCATGCCTAAGAAACAGATGCTTAAAATGGCAGAGGACCTAATTACTTTGATCAGGGGTTCCCATCCCCCTCCTGACAAAAGGCCTAGGTAGGACACTGACTGATTCCTCTGATCAGGTTTCTTTTTCTTCTGATTCCTCTTCAGAACAGGGATATTCTATTCCTCCCTATGAGGACTCTGATGCTGAAGAATCTATCCCTTCAGCCTCTCCTCCTGAGGACTATTCTTTTGGGGAAACCCTGCACACCATGAAGGGAGCATTTCCACTGGAAGAGCCAAGATTATTTAGAATCCAAGAAAAGGCTCAGAGATTTTTTTTTATTGCCTCAACACAGACCTCTTGCTATCCCTCCTGTTCTAGATATTGTAGATGATGTATTTCCTGAGTCCAGTCTGTCTTCTGATTCTTTACCCCCTGCACCAGTTAAGCCAGACAGGTATTACAGGGTTCCAGATTCACATAAATTTCTTTATAAAAACCCTGCTGCTGACCCAGAAAGTATATCTCACGGTCCCAAAGGGGTCAAGGCTTCCACTGCAAAAAACCCTGTTCCCTCTGATAGGGTTTCTAGAGCTCTGGACAGATGGGAGAAAAAGGTTTACACCTCTGCTACTTTAGCTGTAAGGGCTTAAACTGCCAGTTTCACATGCTTAAATATCAGCAATATCTAATGTCTCTGCTAAAACAGAAAATGCTGACAAACTCTGAATGTCCTGAAAACAAGGAAATGCAGGATTTATTGCATGCAGCTGAACAAGTGGGAAAACATACTTTGCAATGTGGTTTTGATTCACTAGAAGCTTCTTGCAGTGCTACAGTTACAGGCTCTTGTCATTTGAAGGCATGCTTGGTTAAAGGAACAAAGTCTGCCTGATCATGTTAAAGCAAAATTATTGGATGCTCCATTACAGCATGATAGTTTGTTTGGTGTCAAGGCAGAAGAGGTTTTAAAGAAAATTGTGGTCCTTTCCAGTGTCAGGCCACAAAAAGGCAGATTCAGATGCCCTAGAGGCAGATCTCAGGCCCAAAGCTCATACAGGCCTAAACAATGGGTTGCTCCTGCCTCCAAAAGCGGAGAAGACAAATCACAGCCTTATAGGCAACAGTCCCAATGACTTCCCACTGCCAGTGCCAAGCACTTACCTTTTGGCAGCACCCTTAGGGGGAAGCTAGCACTTTTCCTACAAAATTGTCACATGAGTACCCAGGACAAATGGGTACTGAATATTGTTTCTCAGGGCTTACAGGTTCCACTTCCACACCCTGCCAAAGACAAAAGGTATGCCAGAAATGCCACACAATCAATGGGCAGAGGCACAAAAGCAAATTTCATCTCTCATGGACATGAGGGCTATTCAAAGAGTACCACAGCAAGAGCAGGGGCAAGGATTTTACTCAAGACTTTTCTTGGTACCCAGAAAGGACAAAGCTTGGAGACCAATACTGGACCTGTCTATTCTAAATACTTTTCTGGAAGTTCCAAAATTCAGAATGTTGACACTACAGCAACTTCTGCCCATGCTGGGCAAGAAGGCTTGGCTCGTAACTTTGGACCTAAAAGAGGCATAGCTGCATGTCCCAATTAGACAATCTTGCAGAAGATACCTCATATTCATAGCTGGCTCAATGCACTACCAATTCTCTGCACTGCCCTTTGGCTTATTTACTGCGCCCAGGGTCTTCACAAAATGCCTGGCACCAGTAATTGCATTTTGCAGACAAAAAGGAATTAAAATATATTCCTACTTGGGCGACTGCCTTATTCAAGCAGAAAGCAAGGACATTCTACTAAAGCATCTGGCGTTTGTAAAAAGATTACAAATTTGTCTAGGGTACACAGTAAATGAAAAGAAATCAAAACTAGTGCTCTATCGAGATAATATTCCTGGGTGCAAGCTTAAATACAACTGCCCAGATGGCTTCTCACGCCAGACAAACAAAGGCAACTGACTCATTACTTCCAAGTGATGGCAGCAAAGACCCAGTTACTTGCAAGAAAAATTCTGCAGGCTTTGGGCTTCATGGCATCCTGCATTCTGCTAATTCCATATGCAAGACTGCATATGAGGAAGGTACAGTGGTATCTAAAAAGTGTTTGGACTCCGCATTGCCACAGCCTGGAAACAGTAATTACTCTCATTCCCTGCCTGCAACAGGAGTTTCGATGGTGGGCACTGGCCTTTCACCACAACAAGGGACAGACATTCAATTTACCCACAGCCAGGCAGACACTAACAACAGATGCATTGGATTATGCCTGGGGGGCACACATGGCAGGAAAATGTATACAGGGCTCGTGGCCCGCAAGCCAAATGCATCTTCATATCAATCAAAAAGAGATGCTAGCTGTACAGAATGCCCTGACAGCCTTCAAGGATCTACTCCATCCAGGACAACTATTGCTAAAGACGGACAACACTACAGTCATGTGGTACATAAACAAGCAAAGGGGCACACATTCCTACCCCGCTTTGCAGGCAAGCCATGAACTTGTGGAACACAGCATTGACCTATCAAGTGCATCTGCAAGCACAATTCCTGCTAGGAAAGACAAATACTCTGGCAGACGAACTAAGCAGAAACCTCCTGGACCCTCACGAGTGGAAACTAGATTCCACAAGTCTTCAGCATGATAACAAGGAAATGGGGATGCCCAGACATCTATTTGCCTCCCCTCACAGCTGTCAACTACAGAGATTCTGCACAAGGATTTATCAAGCACAAGCATGGAAGGTGGATGCCCTATCATTCAACTGGAAAATCCTGACAGTTTATGCCTTTCCACCACTGCCTCTCCTCCCCAAGGTACTCCTAAAGGTCAGACAAGAGAAGCCAAAAATTATTTTGATTGCACCAGACTGGCCACGCCAGCACTGGTACCCAGTCCTAAAGAGCTTGTCTCAAGGCCCAGCTTGGACTTTACCTCAAATTCCTCATCTTCTGACCCAACAAAACAATCAGATCCTGCGCAGCCAACTCAGAACCTTAAATCTGACTGCATGGCGAATAATGTAACCACTCAGAACACACCTCTCTCTAAAGCAGTTATGGATGTCATTTTGGAAGCCAGGAGGACCAGCACCAGAAAATCTTATGCAGAAAAATGGGAGAGATTCAGTGCTTGGAATCAGGCACAAGGAATTGAACCACTTGTTCCAAATATCCCTCAGATTTTACAATACCTAACTGAGATGCTGGACAAGGGGCTATCCTTCTCATCAATTAAGATCCATGCCTCTGCCATTTCAGCTCATTACAATACGGAACCACCTATTTTTTCACATCCACTACTAAGGCAGTACCCTAGAGGGGCCAAAAACATAAGACCTCCATGGAGAGCACTAATACCTGCATGGGATCTCAATTTTGTCTTGGAAAAGCTCACACTGCCTCCTTTTGAGCCAGCCATCACAGATGAGATAAAATTCTTATCATGGAAAACAGCTCTGCTCCTAGCAATAACTTAAGCAAGAAGAGTATCTGAGTTGCAGGCATTAATGGCAGTGGAACCTTTCATCATTTTCCATCTGGACAGGGTTTCTCTAAGGACAAACTCAACATTTATGCCAAAGGTAGTATCCAGTGTGACTCTTAATCAAACAATTTATTTGCCTACCTTTTATCCAAATCCCCAGAATAAAGAGGAAAGACTTCTGCACTCTTTGGACATACACAGGCAGCTACGCTTCTACTTGGACAAAACTAAGACTTTCAGAAAGACTGAGCAAATTTTAGTTGGCATGTGCTGCAGGATCACAAGGAAAGGCTATCTCAAAGCAGACTATTTCTGAGATCACTGTTGGAGGACATCTCCTTTGAGGACATACTCGAGATCCTGGTCTGCCCAAACCCCGTCCTCAGCGAAAGCCGTATTTCTGCAGGCTTTCGGTATGGGCCCATCTACCTCTTGGGTGTCCCCAACTGCTGATCGTCTTATTGATCTGGTGACCAGCAGGGCTTGGAAGGAGCCAGTGCCAAAGTAAGTGGACAAGTTTTAGTCCCCCAGCAGATAGAGCCTTTTGGTCCAAAGTGGTCCCGGTTGATGCTATTGTGGAGGCCGTTGCCACCAAAAAGGAATCGGCAGAGCAGAGTTTTTCTGTCCATTCTCCCAATTGGGAATAGAGGGCTCTGGAAAGTGGGTGTTTGCCTATGCAGCTTTTAGCCTGTGAGCATTAAATTATCTTGCACATTTCACCCATCTCCAGAGGGATTTGATAAAGGAACTCTCTACTTCCCTCTTTGGGTACATGTCTGAGGAGGAATTCAAGGTAGTTTCTCCAAAGCTGTCAACGCAGCATTCAGTTGCAAATTCATCCACGAGGCTAATTTCCAATGCAGCAGAAGGGTCCTCGTGGGCAGCGGGCTCAGGCATCGCAATTAGGGGTCATGCCTGGCTCCGCCTGAGCGGGTTTGCAGAGACCTTCAAAGACGTCTTTTGTTAATGCCCCCTTTGATGGTTCCACACTCGGTCTCACTGTGAGAGAGACGTTGACCCCGCAGTGAACAGGAAGGGAATACCATGTCGGCCGTTGGGATCAGGTTTTCTGCCCCTCAGAGGTCTTTTTCCAAAACCCATAAGGGGAGTAAGAAAATGTGGTTCCGGAGGGCACAATCTCCCTTTCAGGGTGTTCAGGAGGATTCCTCTTCCAGGGGACGGGGTTTCAATGGTAAAATCATTCCAGGGGAAGGGGAGGCCTGCAGAACCAAGGTTCCAGGGAACCCTTCTTTGAGAAACCTTTGCAGGTTCCCTGAGGCTGCCCGACTGTCTGTCCCTGGATGCAGTTGGGGTCAGTTATCTTTGTACCCCCCTAGCCTGGGCAAGTGTTTACAAACGAGCAGTGGATGCTAGCAATTATATCCAGGGGCTATTGCATTCCCTTTTCAGAAGTTCCCCTGAAATTTAGTTCTCTTTTGGACATGCCACCCAATCAGGAAGAGGCGGCTCGACAGGAGGTTGTCAACCTTCTTCAGAAAAGAGCCATTCAAGAGGTCCCCGCAGGACAGAGGGGATCCGGAACTTATTCCCACTTCTTTTTAGTTCCAAAGAAAACAGGGGACCTTAGTCCTACTTTGGATCTCCGTCACATGAACCAGTTCATGCAGAAGTCGAAGTTTCAGATGGTCACTGTGCAGTCGATTGTGCCTGTCTGACGCAGCAACGACTGGATTTGCTCAGTGGACCTCTAGGATGCGTACTACCATATAAAAATGGCTCGACGGTCCAGGAGGCTTCTCCGCTTTCACCTGGGAAGTCCATCATTTTCAGTTCCGGGCCCTGCCCTTGGGTCTTACCTCAGCCTCCCGGGTGTTAACCGAATGCATGGCGGTAGTAGCAGCTCATCTTTGGCTGCAGAGAATCCAGGTTTTTCCCTATTTGGATGATTGGCTCCTGACAGCCCCTACAAGGCATCAACTATTGGACAATATTCACACCGTAGTCTCCCTGTTTCATCAGTTGGGCATTACAGTGAACATGGCAAATCCTCTCTGATTCCAACCCAAAAGCTGGAGTTCATAGGCACACTCTGTTGGATACCACCTCTCAGGTCGCAGCCCTACCTCTTCTCCGGGTGTCTCTTATTCACGACCAAGTTCGGGCTTTGCTGGAGCAAACCTGTCTTCTGGCTTCACTCATTCTCATGGCTCTAGGATCAATGGCGGCTGCAATTTATTTGGTACCGATGGCTCGGTACCTTACGAGAGTTCTTCAGTGTGGACCCTTGCAGTTCAGTGGTCAGCATTGCTGCATCCCTTATCCTTTGCCATTCAGCTCACCCCGGTGTGTCACAGGAATCTTTCATGGTGGAATCGTTCACAGGATCTTCTAGTGGGCAAGTCTTTCATTCCTCCAACTCTTACAGCGGCAGTCACCTCGGATGCTTCCCTTCTGTGGTGGGGGGGGGCATTTCCAGGGACAGATGGTCCAAGGGACATAGTTGCCAACAGAGACCAAACTGCACATCAACGTTCTGGAGACGAGGGCAGTCCTTTTGTCGCAAGTCTTTCAAGACTGCCTCCCTCAGGGAATAATTGCAGTTCTATCGGACAAACATGGCTGTTGTGTTGTATATAAACAAGCAAGGGGGGCACACGCTCTTATCTGCTGTGTCGCAAGGCTATGAGGGTCTAGGAATGGGCGATGGCCACAGGGCACTTTCTCATTGCAACGCACATTCCAACGTGTTGGCGGACAAATTGAGCAGGGCTATCTTGACCCCTCACGAGTGGTCCCTGAATCCAGTAGTGGCTCAACAGATCTTCTGTTGGTGGGGTTATCCGAGCTGCGATTTGTTTGCATCTCCTCTCAACCACAAATGCAGCGACTTCTTTGCATTGATCCCCCCAGAGGGGGAATACCCCAGGGACGTGCTCACCCACGATTGGCATCCGGGTCTACTGTATGCCTTTCCTCCATTACCTTTAATCCCCAGAGTACTTCAGAAAGCCAGACGCCTCGAGACAACTGATCCTCATTGCCCATTTTGGCCTTGGCAAGTGTGGTTCCCCCTCCTACGGTCTCAATTGAGGCATCCATCCTGGGTGCTCAATCCATTTCTGGATCTGCTATCTCATCTATCTCATCTACCACTCCCGAACCTTCAGACCTCACATCTGACAGCATGGTGTTTCCACTTCCAGTGAATTTGGCTACGTCCAGGCTAGCTTCACCCATAAAGCAGATTATTCTTGCTTCCCAGAGGTGCTCCACTAGGAAGGTTTATTCCAGTAAATGGAAGAGGTTTTTGATTTGGGCGAAGAATAGGAATTTGGACCCCTTCTCTACCTCTATTCCCAAAATACTTCTCTTTTTGACCTCTCATTTTAAGGAAGGGGGCTAGTTTTTCCACTAGCAAGGTTCATTTTGGAGCGATTTCGAATTTTCACCTTGGTGGTAATTCTGCCTTTTCTGCGCACCTTTGTAAGGTCTTCTTAAAAGGTGGTTTTCTATTATGGCCTCCTGTGAAAACCCCTTCTCCCCCATGGGATCTCACTTTGGTCATGCAGGCTTTGACAAAACCACCCTTTGAACTAGCGGCTTAGTGCGATATTCATAGGTTCATAGGTTGGTACTAGGCTATCAGCCCTAGGGCCTATACAAGCCTAGCCATAACAATTCCCTGGCTATTTCTTCCCACATTATTTACTTTCCTGGACCCCTGTCTAGCAGGGCGACTGACGTGATCCCTGGGGTGAATTTCCTTTCTCCCATTCAATCGTCAAGGTTCCTCTTGAAGAGGTCCAAAGAGGGTACTCTGCTTGACATGTATGGGCAATCTATTCCAGAGTCTGGGGAGTCTCTGGGTCAGGAACCTATCCTTCCAGCATGTTTTGTTTATTGTGATGACAAGGTTTAGATCCCTGGGGCGTGTAGCTCTGAGGGATTGGGATTTCTTTAAGTGTAGCATGTCCAACAGCTCTGGGTTTGACATGGCCTTGTATGTTAAGCAGAGATTGCCTCTGAGTAGACGATATGCGACAGAGTATAGCTGGAGTTTAAGGCGGTCAGCGTAGGGCATCTGCTTTAGGCCTGTGATTCTTTTAGTGAGGTATTTCTGAGGCCTTTCCAGTTTCAGATGTCTTACATACCAAATGGGGAGTTGTATTCTATAATGGGTCTAATGAGGGATGAGTACAGTGGGACAATGACCTCCTTTTTTCTGGATGAAAAGCCCTTCGTGATGAGGTGTGCCACATAGAAGGATTTCCTGACTGTTGTGGCGATGTGGTTATCGAATGTGAGACCACTGTCCACCTGTGTCCCTAAGTCTCATCACACTTTCTGTGTTTAGTGTACTGCCACCTATATGGTAATTCATGGATACATGTTTTTTCCCCAAAGGGGATAACAATACATTTCTTGGCATTGAGCTTGAGCCCATGGCTCTGGCACCAAGCATCTGTTTCTGTAAGGCCCTTTTGTAGAGTATCCACATCATTTGGGGATTCAATAATGGCTCTCAGTTTGCAGTCATCTGCAAACTTTGTTAGCTAGAGTCCCTTTGTGTTGACCTGTACTTCAGAGAAGTAGATGCCAAACAAGAGCGGCCCCAGGACTGAACCCTGAGGTACTCCACTTGTCACTTGTCTGGAGCTGGATTTGGAGTCGGCTACTTTTACAGTGTGAGTTCTGTCAGTAAGCCATTTAGCAACCCATTGGGTGACATGGGGATTAATGCCCAACTTAGTAAGTTTATCTATGATTCCAGAGTGGGTGATGGTGTCAAAGGCCTTGGCAAGGTCTAGATAGGCTGTGTGGACCACCTTACCCTTGTCCATGGCTCTGGAGACTGATTCAAAGAAGTCAATATTAAGTTTCTTTCTTGGAATACTGCCTTTTTAGTGGCAGCAACTTTGGCAAAGAGTGTTTTGATGCTGCAAGCTATTACTGTCAAGCCGCCCTACTTAGCTTTCCATAAGGACAGTGTATGTCTGAAACCAGATCCATCCTTCATGCCTAAAGTGGCCTTAGTGAATCTCAATCAGTGTATTCATCTCCCAGTATTTTTTCCTAACTATTGCAATAAAGGGGAATATATCCTGCACACATTGGACGTTCGTCAGCTTCAATTTTATTTACATAGAATGCAAGAATTTAGGCGTTCAGACCAACTATTTGTCGCCTTTTCTATAAATAGAAAGGGCAGAGGAATTTCAAAAGTCACAGTTTCCCATTTGATTTCGCAGTGTATGTCCATTTATTCTTCAGAATGTATTCCCTTGGCTGCACCAGTGAGGGCTCACTCTACCAGGGCAGTTTCTACTTCCACTGCCTTTACAGATAGTCGGTCATTAGATGACATTTGTGCAGCAGCAACATGGTCTTCTCGCCACACTTTCCCACTATAAGTTGGATTTATTTTCTAGAGGAAGGGCTTCATTTGGCTCCACGGTTCTTCAGCATGTTCTTCCTTGAGACCTCCCAGGATTTAGGTAGCTGGAGACTCTGACCCTAATGTGAGGAATGGTGACTAGATAACATCAGATTTATAGTTATATACTTATAACGTGGCATCTGTGTTATCTGTTGTCACCATTCTTCACAGTCCCAGCCTCCAGCCCCCTTCCTAGAAGATTGGTTGGATTTTGGTGGTCCTGTTTTACTTTAGTACTTAGGTCTGCCTTCTTCACGTATGCAAACTCGATCGGAGGGAGTGGACGGCAACAGAGCATTATGGGAGGGGAGGAGCTTGAGCTAAGCCATGTTCTGTATATGCTGGCTCAGATCCGATATCGGATTCAAGACCCTAACCTGATGAATGGTGACTACAGATAACGCAGATGCCAAGTTATCGTAAGTACATAACACTAATTCCTTTACATTGTATAACGTTGAGTAGAATGTGTTGAATGAAATGGTGTAATAAAACAAATGAGATTGCATAGATGGATCCAACCATGCTCTGAGAAATACAATAATTAAGATCAGAATATTTAGTAAAAAAATAACAGACTGCAGGATTTGGAAAACATTCAAATGTAGCTGTCAATTTTCTGCTGAATAATAAATGAACAGAAAATGCTTGCTAGCTGTGTGGCACAAAGGGGTTGTAAAGCCTTGACTGTGATACAGACTGAGTGGCAACCCAGGCACTAAAGGAGCCAATAGGTGGGAATGAGTGGCTGATTCTGGCTTGCCTGACCATGTTGTGAGGGTAGAAGTATGCCCCATTGCTTTATTGGCATGTAGCAGAAGCTGGATGCCACAGTGGTCTTTTGTAAACAGCACTTGGGCACTGTTGTTACTGTGCATTACAGCTTGTTTATTACATGGGGCTGAGCATGCACATAAGTGCATATGCTAAACAGCCTAATATTGTAGAAGTGTTCAACTAAGTTATTTGCTGCAGGTGTGGAGGTTAGACAGAGAGGGAGGAAAATCCCTATGACTACTTGAATGATTCCACTCACTGACAGCTGTCACCCCCTCTTTAGTTTGTCTTGAGCAACAGCTCATTTTATGTTCAATTAAGGATTTAAATATGGTTGTACTGTGGTGGTAATAATTTCTGATCTGTTTGGTAATAAATGAATGAAACAGCCTAAGTTTATCCAACTAGTTTGTTGATCTTTCTTTTGAAAGTGCTTCTTTTGTGAAGTTTTGTGCTCCAAACACTTGGTGTTCACCCTGAATGTTTTTTTTCTAGTAACACTCAAGATGTAGATGTTCATTGTGTTCCACTGCTGCAGTCATTACACTTGGGTTATCCTGCCGTCAGGCGGTCCCGCAGTCGGCCAGAGTTCCAAAGTCTTGGTCTGGCGTTGGTTGCTGTCGCTTCTTCCCTGACGTCAGTGCCCCAGGGGTATATAATATGCAGCCGACGCCATTTTCTCCAGTCTTTCTTGCCGCGCGGTGCCCGAAGCAAAAGCAGTTTGCAAGTGCTGGTCGGCCGACTGCTGAGATTTTCGAAATCGCATTAAACTATCAGAAGTTGATCTTTACAAAAGGGAATACATCTCTGATGGCCTTAAAGTAATATTTCATGTATGAGATGTAGTGAACATTAGCAGTCAACTCAAAATGCATTTCTTCATCCTAGCCAAATGTTCTTGTTTCAACACAGGACATATCACCTAACCGGTCTCCTTTCTGAGTATCTTCTCTCTCAAGACGAACTGAAGATTGATGCACCTTAGACACTAATGTATATATTGTACTCTGGACATTGGAAGGTGCTTGTTAGTTGTAATGTCTTTGCACACTTTTTTTCTATGTAAATAGTCTAAACTGTTCTAGTATTGCTTACATTTCTATGTTTTTTTTAATGTGTATTTCATCTGGGCTGAATGTGAAATTGGTCAGTATGGATCAGTGCGGTACCCCGGTAATCAAAAATAAAACAATCACATGCTGCTCAACTCTGAGCTTACCAGTCTTGGTATTGATTTTTTGTGTTACTTGTGTATTTCTTTTGATAGCGATATCTTTTCACTTTAGTAGTGACTTGTTTCATGTACCTTATATCCGTTACACTTTTGAAATGGGACCAGATCTCCCATTGTCCCCCGACTGTCTTATTCCTTAACACTGCTTGCAGAGTTCAGTATTGTTTCCAACTCTTCAGTACTGTTGAAATGCAGAAGTAGAAGGGTTTGCATAAGTTAATAATTTCTTGAACTCGTGTGAAGGTGGGAAAAATTTATGATGTCGTCCTTGTTGCAGTATATCTGTTTTCTCCTCTTGCTACCCGAACATCTGGTCAGTATACATAAGATTTCACTCACTGTATGCTGTGCGAGACATCTGACGTGGCTAACAGAGTGTGGGCTATAAAAGTGAAGTCTGCACGCACCAGCCCTCAGAACTTCTCAGATGCCAGTCGAATGTCAGGTGTTCTTGCCTTCCTGGCTGTCTGATTCTAGAGATATCAGCTTCTTACAGTCATTGTTTTTCTAATGTTTGTTCATGTCATCCAGAAAGGGCAAGTGTAAGTGCGTCTGTCAGATACCTCACAAGGACGCCCACGATCAGTGCTTGTTTTAAGTAGGTTGCACGTTACAAGAACTGCACCATCTGCAATGCATTTGTGCCCAAAACTCTCCATAGCCGACCCAGATTGGCAGGCTTTTAGTCAAAGCCTGCTTAATGCCTTTATGGCCTTATGGCGTACCACTCCAGGAACATTCACAATTCATCCTCTAATCCTGAGCCCCAGGTCTCCGGCATTAGATCCCTCTCGGAGGGAAGAGGAAGAATACTCCAATTCTTCTTTTGAAGAATCCCATTCTTATGCCTCCCAGCTGCCTTCTCCCCTGAGATGTTGTTCCCCAGAGGAAGAATATGTTGATCCTGACTCCCCATCAGAGGATCTAACCTTTGGGGAAACTGTTGCCAAAATGAAGTAACAAAGTGGGAATCATCTGAAATGACAGAGCTACAAAACAGTTATTATGATCTCATTCAGATAGATTTCCCAACTCCTACTGCTGTTTCTCCCATTCTTCCTGCTTTCCTGGATGCCTTCTCAGCAGCATCTCTGAACATGGACTCTCAGCCCCCTGCACCACACAGGCCTGATGAGGATTTTTGCAGTCTCAGGGACTTTTTAAAACCTAAGTGCCCTGCTGCAGACCCTGCCCACAGTTTCCTTTTCAACTGACAAGGCTTCTAAACTACTGCCTTCTACCACCCTGCTGACAAGGACAGCAAAACCATGGAGCGTTTGGGTAAGAAAATCTATACTTCTGCTACTCTGGTTTTCAGAGCAAGTAATTATCAGACACACATGGCTAAATATGCCTTATCCCTTTTGGAGAAGATTTCAAAGGAGTTGTCTGACTCGCGTGACTCTGCAGCCAAAGCTCAACTGTGTTACTTAGTTGCCCTTACTTCTCAGGTTACCAGACACACTATCAAGTGCAGCTATGATGCTGCTGAGGCGTCAGCCAGGTCAGCAGCGTCAGCCTTAAGAAGATATTCCTGGCTATGCCTCCAACCCCTACCAGATGATTTTAGAGCTAAGCTGGTTGATGCTCCTTTGGACAATACAACCCTGTTTGGAGCAAACGTGGCTGACTTATTCAAGTCCTTACAGCAAAAGGGTAAAGAGATGTAGAAATAAACACTTGTTTCCCCTATTCCAAAATTCCAGAGGAGTTATCTGCCAGAACACAATTTATCAGAAAACACTCAAGCCCTGCTTCATCTACCAGGCCTTGAAAAACCTCTAGGAAGCAACCCACTCCTACCAGAGCCACCCCATCGACCAGCCAGAGGCCACCCTTTCAAGACAGTTCGGGTAGTGTTTGCGAAGGTCCACGTACTGATTTCCTCATTCACCTGTTAGAGTTTTTTTTAACTCACAATTGTTTTGTATTTGACAACAAATAATCTGAAGTTGTTAATCTTCTTCCTATCCATCACTGATGGATTCGGTTCTGAGCCCTCGGAACAGAGTTGGCTTTATACCAAGCTTGCGTGCACCAAAAACTCTCGAAGCTAAGCTGCTACCCACAATGCCCTTCACTCATTTACCTCAGATCTCGTTTGCCGCACAGCCATATAGTAGCGTTTCACCGAGCTCTCTAGCTAAGTCTCATATTTTTCAAATTTGTATAAATATTTGTGAGTTTTTTCTTGTCAAGTTATTATTTTCCTCTAATTACTCACTCACCTCTACCCATAGGTATCTCTTTTCTTGTACCATTGTTGGTATTTGCCCTCTTTACCATTGTGGTATTCCCAATAATATTGCTGGTATTTCCCTTTCTCTCTCTAACTTTACTTTCTAGTTTAGCGTTGTGTTTTTTCTATTATGTCTGAAATGAAAGGGACTGCAGCTGCAGATTTTAAAGACTGCTCTTCTTGCAGTGGTAAACTACCTAATAGCAATCTGCATGAGGAATGTGTGTATTGTTTGGGGGTTCCGCACTTATCAGAGTAACCTCCCTGTGACATTTGCATCAGTTTCAGTCAGCGGACGCTGAATGAAAGACGAAATAAGTTAATCCTCAAGGGCCTGCTTCCTTCTCTTTTTTCGGAGGTTATTTCTGTATCTGAAGTCTCAACCTCTCCTTCTGTGGACAAAAAACATCCTCGTTCTGACCCCTCTTCACCGGCCGGTGATGGTGGCACGCCTCATGAGCACAAGGCCCATAAGACTTCTGAGCATCGAATCGCCTCCTCGGTTCCAACCACCTCGGCTCCAAGTTTGACTCCAGTGATACATACAGAATTTTGCTATGATTGCCTTGTTGGCGCTGGTTTTGGCACTGACTACCACGGCTCCCACTGCAACTTCAGTTCTGACCAGTTTGCCTGTCTCTACCTCGGCACCAACATCCCCCATCTCTGCTCCATCGGTTCCGACAACATCTTCTGAGCCGCTATTTGCCTCAACCTCAGCTGTGACTTCGGCTCCGATTATTCCCCTACTGACAGTTTCTAAAGTGAAATCCTCTGTGCCATTTTTCAATACATCATGGATCCAGTACTCTGTGTATCCATTTGCTGGACAAGCTTTCAGCCCCTTCTTGGACTGGCCTGATTCCCCCTCAGGGGCATCGGTAAGGTCTACCAGGAGCCATCTGAAGTGGATGTGGTGCGCCTCTTTGATCAGCTGCTGACAGCCAGGGGACTTAAAAAGTTTCCTAGAGCCCATCCCACTCTGGGTTTTGGGTACATTGCCCTGGCGACCCCCACGTACTCTCTTCCCTTGGACCCCTCTGTTCGAGGCTCATATTTCTGATGTCTATGAGAGGACTCCTTGCCTCGGCGCTGACAATGACTGTGTTTGAGGCTCTGAGGCCCCTTTGGGTGTCTGCTCTGTCAGAACCCACCCTTCCTCAATCTCTTGCTTGGGTGGAACCCACAGTTCCCGTTGTGTTACCGGTTCCATCTATGGGTCCGAGGGTGACTCCCTCACCAGTTTTGCTTAAGGCTCCATCCCTGGGAGTGGACCGTGGGGTGTGACCCTGTTTCCAAAATTGTCTTCTTCGGTTCCAGGCTCCCATTCCTCTTCAGTTGGGCCTGCTTTTTGGGTGATGGAGAGGGTGCTTGCTTCGAGCAATCATCCTACATCAGACCTACCACCCGTTGTCTCTGAGCTGCAGCTATCAAAGGCCACCCCCTCAGGACTTCGAGAGCGCAAGACCGAGGAGACCCCTGTACAGGGTATTTTCCTTTGAGTCTTGTTGGATGCTCCCACTGAAGAACCCCTTCAGAAACGGGTGTGTAAGAGGAATGCATGGACTCCCCAGAGGAGTCCCTCACAGAATATATGGACTATGATGATGGGGAAAGGGTCCCCACGGTCCCCCCTGACTGTCTCATTTGGAGACATCCTAGAAAGTTTGAAGCAGAGAGGTGACTGGAAGCCCGCCAACCCTTCCTTAGATGAATCCATATTCCTGCAGGCCTTCCACTCTTGGCCCTCTGCTTCTTGGATGACCCCTCCGCTGATGAGTTAGTCAGGCTCATCATGCTGCGGGCATGGAAGAATCCAGACACCGTTGAGGCCTTTCCCAGGAGATCAGATAAGATGCTCTCCCCTCCAGAGGATCAACCCCATTGGTCTAGAGGTTTGCCAGTAGACGCTATGGTGGTGGCGGCCATGAAAAAGGACCTTGCGGAGGAAAGTCGTGCTGTCAACCCGCCCTACAAAGAGTCCCGGGTGGTGGACAGGTTAGGAAAGCGAGTGTTTGCTTCAGCGACCTCTGCTGTCAGGTCTCTGAACTTTTTGGCACATTTTATGAGGCTCCAGAGAGAGCTCATCACCGAGCTGTCAGGAACTCATGCAGGTCAAGTTTCGGGCGGGGCACGTGATAAAGTTGCTTCCCAACTTACCACCCTAGAGTCAGTTTCCAACTTGTCCATGAGGTTGCTGTCCCATGCAACCAAAGGGGCGGCTAGACCTGCGGGTGCAGGCGTAGTTGTGAGACGCCATGCCTGGATGCGCATTTGTGACCTCGTGGTCTCCAAGTCTTATTTCTTAAACACCCCTATCGAACCATCAGCTCTGTTCAGTTCTAAGGTTAAGGACACATTAGCCAAATGTGAGCAGGACGGGAAGACCTTGTCTGCCGTGGGTCTACGTTTTTCCAAACCTCAGCACTCCTCCAAGAACCAGAGGAGTGGAAAGATGTGGCACAAAAAGTCTCAAAGTCCTTTCCATGAGGCACATGGTGAGGGCTCCCCCAGAGGCAGAGGGAGTTCCAATGGAAGACGCCCCTTTCGGGGCAGGGGGGGGTCCCCGAAATCAGGACTGCAGAGATTCTTTCTCACGAAGACCATATCAGCTCTCCTGAAGCGCTGCCCAATTGCTTTCCTCTGGAAGCAGTCGGGGCTCATTACTCTCTGCACCAAGCTGCCTGACTCTCTATTACAAACTGTCAGTGAGTGCAGAGAATAATTTCCAGAGGCTGTCACATCCCCCTAATCTCTTACCCAAGACCTCCAAAATCCCTTCTCGATGTTCCACCCAGTCAAAGAAATAAGAAAGCAATGTCAAAAACGAGTCATCCAACAGGTCCCCCCAGACCAGTGTGGATCCAGGTTTTACTCAAGATTCATTTTAGTGCCAAAAAAGACCTGGGACTGGAGGCCCATTTTGGATCTCGACCAGCTAAACAAATGAGTGGTTCAAACCAAGTTCCGCATGGTCGCAATTCAATCCATCCTCCCTTTTCTTCAGGAGGGGGTATGTGGATGTGCTCGATAGACCTCCGGGATGCGTATTACCACATCAAAATGGATAAACACTCCAGGAGTCTCCTTCACTTCCGGCTGGGAGCCAATCATTACCATATCAGAGCCCTGTCATTCGGTCTCTCAGCTGCCCCCAGTGTGTTCACAGCTCATCTGGGACTTAAAGGATTCCAGATGTTTCCGTATTTAGAAGATTGGCTCCTCTCCGCCCCCACCAAGAGCCTCCTATTGAGGGCCCTCTGCTACACTCTGGTACTAGCGGAGTCACTGGGCATCACCTTTCACTGGGAAAAATCCAACCTTCAGCCCTCACAACATTTGGAATTTATAGGGGCAGTATTCAACACTCAGACAAGTCTGGTCTCTCTTCCCCCTCACAGGCTTCAGAGATTAAGGGCACACGTTCAAATGATACTCTGTCAAAGGAAGGTGTCTGCAAGGGAAGTCCTTCAGGCTCTGAGGTCTATGGCGGCAGCCATCCCAATTGTTCCCCTAGCCAGATTACATATGAGGCTGCTACAATGGCTCCTTCTGTCCCAGTGGATATCCAATCTTCATCCCCTGAGCTCACAGATTCTCATCACCAACTCCTGCAAACAAGATCTCCTCTGGTGGATGAGTACAGATGAAAATCTTTGGTGTCGCCCCTTCCAGGCTCCCCAATCCAGCGCCACGGTGATCACGGACGCTTCCCTGATAGGGTGAGGAGGGGGCCACTTACAGGGAAAGTCCATCCAAGGCATGTGGTCCAGCATAAAGGTCAACTTGCATATCAATGTCCTTGAATTAAGACCGGTGCTATTGGTGTTGCAAGCATTCCATCCAATCTTTCCGTCAGGAGCGATTGCTATCCAGTCGGACGACATGTCCGTCGTTCTGTACATAAACTGGGAGGGACCAAATCCTACCCCCTATGTCACGAAGCCATGAGAATTTGGCATTGGGCGATAGCTTCCAACCACTTACTGATCGCGACGCATATCCCGGGGAGCTCCATGATTGCGGACAAGCTGAGCAGATGCATCCTCTGTCCTCACGAGTGGTCTCTCAATCCGGGTGTGACGGCAGAAATCTTCGGCCGTTGGGGCCAGCCATTCTGCTGCATTTTCACCTCCCCCTCAAACACAAAATGCAGCAGGTACTTTGCCATCTTTCCCCCTCATGGGAAGTCACCAAGAGACTCTGACTCATGATTGGTCCATGGGTCTCCTTTATGCTTATCTTCCAATACCTCTGATCCCTCTCTTTTTAAGGAAAGCTATTCGGTTGAGAAGCAAAGTGATCCTCATTGTTCCATTCTTGCCTCTTCAGGTGTGGTTTCCCTTCCTCCAACTTTACCTGTTGCAACCTCCTTGGATCCTGGGCACTTGTCAGCACTTCATATCTCACCCACAACAGCTGACTCCACCTAATCTATCCACTCTAAAGCTGACTGCTTGGCTTTTCCACTTCCGTTAGTTGCCAGGCAGGAAGTCCTCTCCTCATTTGTCCGGAATATTATCCTGGCCCTCCCATAAACCATCCACCAGAAAACTTTACAGGGACAAATGTAAAAGATTCTCTATCTGGTCACATAATCAGATGCTACATCCGTTTTCAATTCCTGTAGGTACTGTTCATAATTACTTTTCTGAGTTGTTTGACAATGGTGCATCAGCTTTTACCATTCGAGTCCATTTAGCAGCTATTTCCAACTTCCATAATGGTTCAAATGGAGTCCCGCTTATTTCCACCTGACTTTGCAAGACCTTCCTCAAGGGAATTTTCCATAGCAGGCCTCCTATCAGGCAGCTGGTGGAGGCATGGAATCTCTCCCAGGTTCTCCAGTCTCTCTCTACCCCCTTTTGAACCTGCTGCGACATGTGATCTCAAATTCCTGTCATGGAAATCCTTGTTTTTGGTGGCGGTCACTTCAGCCAGAAGAATATCCAAGTTGCAAGCCTTCTGCATCAAGAGTCCCTGTCTGACCTTCCATAAGGACAGTAATCCATCTTTTCTCCCCAAGGTGGTTTCTGACTTTTCTATTAACCAGTCCATTGAGCTCCCTGTAGTCTTTCCAAATTATTCAAACAAGGGAGAATACTGTCTGCATTTATTGGATGTTCATGGACAACTGCGTTTCCACCTGGACAGAACCAAGTCCTTGCGCAAATCGGACCGACTTTTCATTTTCTTTGCTGGTCCTAGAATGGGGGATGTGCAGTATCTAAAGTTACTTTGTCAAAATGGCTTAGGGATTGCATTACCTTCTCATATTTGCTTACGAATGTATCTAAGCCTGCTCAAATCAAAGCTCACTCGTGCGTCTGTTGCCTTCCACTCTAGGGCCTCCATAGACGACATCTGTGCAGCAGCCATTTGGGCTAAACCCCATACCTTCATCAAGCATTACAAATTGGTTCTGATCTCGAGGGGATGAGCGGCCTTTGGCTCAATGGGTCTCAGGAATGTTCTTCCATAAGGGCCACCCAGGTTCTCCAAGTAGCTTGGGATTCTGTCCCATCAGTGATGAATAGGAAGAAGATTAACTTGAGATAAAGAAGTTGTCTTACCATAACGTTCCATCTGAGTTGTTGATCTTCGTCATCACACCCTCCCACCGGCACCCACCAAGGGCTCCTGGTGGATCTTCTGGGTCTTGTGGTGTTTCAGGGTTTCTGCAGAGATGTCTTCTGACTTTGTTTCTTCTATATGTTGCATGCAAACTCGAGCTGAGGTAACTGAGTGAAGGGCATTGTGGGCAGCAGCTTAGCTCGAGAGTTTTTGGTGCCCACAAGCTTGGTATAAGGCTGACTCGGTTCCGAGGGATCGGGACCGAACCCATCAGTGATGACTGAAAGCAGATCAACAACTCAGATGGAATGTTATGGTAAGACTTTTTTTTTTTTTTTGCAGCAGGAAGGGACAGTGGTGGGGGTGTCATGCCCCCGTGTATGCTATCTTGTTTATGAACTATTTTGAGATGGTTCATACGTACAGTACAGAATATTACAAAAACTAGGGTCATGGTGTTCAAAAGATACATTGATGACCTTATTTTTATTTGTAAGGGTGAGATGGGAGAATTTCATGATTTCATGCAGACACTGCAGGATAATCACTTTGGACTTGGTTTCAGTTTCAATACCAGCAGGAATGTAATGCAATACCTGGATTTAGAGTTTTACGTGGATGAGGATTTTACAGTGGCATTCAAACCTCATGTTAAAAGTACTGGGGTCAACAATTTTCTTATGGCCGACAGTATGCATGCTCCTCATTTATTAGCATCATTGCCATACGGAGAGTATTTACAAACCGCTAATAATACTTCGGAGAGAACTACGCTAGGAAATGAATTTAAGGTCAGAGACAAATTTCAGAAGAGGGTTTATAAAGAGGAAGCCTTAATGGCAGCAGAGAATAAGGTTAAAAAGAAGCTAGGTTGTCACATACCAATGTGTTAAAAGGGTAACAAGGAACAGAGATTCTTTTCAGTTTAGGAACAAGGATAAAGTGCAGGAAACTAAGTTCTTTAATAAGTACTCACCATTTTCGGAAGTGTTAAGAGGTTTAGTTAACTGGCTTTGGCCCATCATTGTCAGTGATGAGAGGTTTGGGAAACTTTCTGGAGAGAGTAACATTATGTAGTAGATCTAAAAATTTGAAAGAACTGCTATCTATAGAAAAGTTGGATAGAGAACAGGGAAGAAAGAGCAGTTTCCCATGTGGAAAATGTATTGTGTAAAAAGATTTAAAACCTAGATGGGGCCAATATCAATGGCAAAATATATAAGGCCAGAGACCAATACAATTGTGAATTATGGGGACTTATTTACGTTATTGGTTGTGACTGCACAACAGTAAAATGGTACATAGGACAAACGAAAAGGGCAGTGAAAAAAAGAATCATGGAGCATTTAGGTGACATCAGGAGAGGTAGAATGGAAAGCCTAGTCGCTGAGCATTTCATTAGGTTCCATGAAGGCTTGGATAGATACTTCTATAGTGTGTTGGCTAAAGCCCAAACAGCAGCAAGGGGATGAATTAACAAAATTGTCTGTTAGAAACTAAATGCATTATCAACTTTAAAACCTTGTATCTGAGGGAATGAAACATAGATATAAACTTTAATGTTAGAGCTTAGATAGATGAAATAATTTAAATCTATTGCAATGTTTTGCATCAAAATTTGAAGGTTAGTGCCTATCAGTAGCTCTGCATTTAGTTTTATATCTAGTGGGTTTGTAATATTTATATTAGTTCTGTTCATCATATGAAAATTGTTTTCTGATTAATCAATTTCTACGTTGCACATATTTCCATGTGTTTTCTCTCCAATGTGAACTGTAAAAAAGTTCTTTTATAAAAGAGAAGTATATGAAATTAAAATAAATAGAAAGTTTACTTAATAGGGGCAATGTATTTAACTGAATAATTGTTTTCAGTCAATTTTAATCAATGTAATTATTCTATTAATGTAATAATATAAAAGATGGCTGCTTGGTGTAAAATTTATTCCTTGAAGGTGAAAGCCAAGGTACCGGACACACCCGTAAAGTTTTTTCTGTATCCTGGTGTGGAGTGTGTTTTTTTTTTTTTTTCAAATTATCTGTGGTTACAGTTTGTAATATAGTGTGTGACTACCTGCCAACCTTGGAGTTCCCATCTTCTCCCTCTCTCTTTGTCTCTCTCACTGTCAAGTGTTGGAGACTCATCACCTCAGACAAATGGGTCCTTCCTGTTATAGAAATCTGGTACTTCATGGACCTGGATCATTCCTCCAAAGTGGGTATCCCACAGCCCCCAAAAGAACAGCTCCCCCTAATACAACCAGTGCTAAACAAACCTGATTACTCAAGGCACCATTCAAACAGTTCCACTTACTGCAATAGGAAGAGGCTTCTACTCCAGGATTTTTCTGGTTCCAAGAAAAGACCGTCCCTGGAGGCCAATTCTGGCCCTCTCACTTCTCAACCTCTTCCTTCAGGATGTTAACCTTACCAACTCTTTCCAGTCCCTACTCCCTTAAGGGTTCATGGCCACCTTAGGCATCAAGGATTCCTACCTTCACATCCCTATAAGGCCAAGTTTCAGGAAAAAACTCTTCTCACTTTCAATTCTCTGCATTGCCCTTTGGGATTTCCAGTGCACCTAGATTTTTCACCAAATGCCTGGCTCCCATTATTGCCTTCTGCAGGACAAAAGGAATCCAGGTATTCCCTTACGTGGACAACCTGCTTATTTAGGCAGATTGCAAACAGACCCTCCTGCAACATTTGCAAGTTGCCATTACTCTCATGCAGTCCCCAGGATTTCAGATCAATTTCCCAAAATCCCAACTGGAGCCTGCACAAGACAGTTGTCTTGGGGTCAGGATCTCTACAGACATAATGAAAGCCTACGTTCCACCCCAAAAGGTGGAAAGCTTGACACAACACCTGCTTTTGGTCCTTCACACCACAGAATTGACTGCAAGCCAGCAGCTCAGGCTCCTGGGCTACGTGGCAACAACTATCCCCATGTTACCATTAGCAAGACTCCACGTGAGGAAACTACAATAGTACCTCAGGTCAGTTTGGGTGTAGCACTCCCACCCCTTAGAGTTCAGGGTTCCCCTCCTGCCCTGCCTCAAACAGGAAATATTTTGGTGGCCAAATCAGGTGAACCTCAACTCGGGGCTTCCCTTACAACCATCTCAACCCAAACAGACCATGTACACAGATACTTCAGACTCCGGCTGGGGAGCAACTCTGGGACACCTGAAAGTGCAGGGAGTGTGGCCAGTACCATACAGGAAAGAGCACATCAATATCTGAGAAATGAGGGCAATATTACTTGCCTTGCGGTCCTTCCAATCTTGACTCCATCCAGGACCCCTAAAAATCTTTACAGACAATATCACAGTGGTGCTGTATCTCAGTAGGCAAGGGGGGACCAAATCCTATTTGCCTTACAGACTAGATCTCCTGGTGTGGGAACTAGCCACCTCCTAGCGAGTGACCTTAAAGATGGTATACATACCTTCACAACAGAACTCACAGGCAGACTCCCTCAGCAGATCCGTGATGAAGGCACACGGAATGCTACACAGGGATGTCTTCCAGGACCTGGTCCACTGGTGGGGTACACCTCAAATAGACCTGTTTGCCTTCTCCATCAACAGGCAACTTCCTTCTGCACCAGACTACCAGAAGCTCAGGCTATGGTGACAGATGCCTTTTCAATTTCCTGGAAGGGGATGTTTCTCTATGCATCCCCCCTTCCCCCTTGTTAAAAAGGTCCTGCTGAAAATATAGCAGGACAGACCAAAAATCTTGCTGATGACTCCCTATTGGCCAAAACAGCATTGGTTCCCCCTGCTATTACAACTATCCAAGGGC
This sequence comes from Protopterus annectens, assembly GCF_019279795.1. Taxonomy (NCBI): domain Eukaryota; kingdom Metazoa; phylum Chordata; order Ceratodontiformes; family Protopteridae; genus Protopterus; species Protopterus annectens. Next base: position 432,200,335 of record NC_056741.1, on the reverse strand, counting down.
AATCACCACGAGTTACCCCCATAGTGGACCTTCTCACACAGGGCAAGGGATCCCAAGTCCACCCACAGTGGCAATCTCTTCACCTCACCCTGTGGGTAATGGGTTTCTGAACCTTTTCAGATAGCTTTACAATGAGGATGTGCTCACTGTCCTGCAGGAGGCCAGGAAATCTTGCCTATCTGAGTGGAAGAGATTCTCTATATGGTAAAAAACAACAACTGAAAGCACTTGAAAGTACCCACAAACACCGAACAAGTGCTATGAGCCAAAGGAAACTGCAAACCACGAGTCCACTTCAAATCATTTAATAACCAGCTCCACGGACCATACACATTAACGCAGTTGCATAAAACAAAATCCCAGCTGCCATCCAATCACTTGGACTTCATCAGACAATGTACTTCCATTTAATTAATCTATATATATTAAGTTACCAACCCTCCAACCAATGTAAATCCCCCAAAGACATTCAAAATGAACCTATGAACCAACAAGCCTCATTAATATTAACATTAAGTAAAAACCGAACTAAAAAAATGCATGTGCATAACATTTAAAATGTCTGAATGTGTTTAAAACCTATAAACATGTAAATATATATAAATACAACACATAAATACATAAATTAATTTAATTACAAAATTTCATACGAACATTATGGAATAAAGTGCTTGTGCTTACTAATGTGTTTAAACATAATGAAACATCTCCCTCTACTGTCATAATTCAATATTGCACATAACATTCCATAAGCACAATAAAACCACTTCCTTTGTACTAAAATGAAGTTATAGTATAGTTCTCTATATGGTGTCTAAAAAGGCAGTTGGACCAGTTACAAAGTGAGACTCCACTAATACTGTGTGAACTGTTGCAGGCAGGGTTAGCATTCTCATCCATTAAAACCCATTTGTCTGCCATTTCTGCATGTCTTCCGCTGGATCCCCCCTTAGCTTCCAGACTTCCTGCAAAGCTGTTCCATAAGGGAGTACTTCATCTCAGACCACCAAGGAAGCCCTCTCTCCCTCCATGGGACCTGAACTATGTATTGGAGAAGCTCACACTTTCCCCATTCGAGCCTGTGACTAAAGCTTCCCTAAAACACTTCACATTAAAGTCTGCCCTCCTAGTGGCCTTGACCTCAGCTAGTTGTGTCAGAGTTACAAGCCATCATGGCTATTCCTCCCTTCCTAGTATTCCACACAGACGGTGTTAATCTTAGAACTAACCCTTCCATCATGCCCTTTCCTTAAATCAAGCCACCCACCTTCTCTAATCCATAAGGAGACAGTGAGAGAGTACTTCATTCCGTGGATGTGCACAGGCAACTCAGATTTATTTGCACAAGACCAAGTCCATCATACAGGATGACCAAGTTTGTCTCCTTCCATCCAAAGGCCCTAGGGAAGGCAGCATCTAAACAAACAATTTCAACATGGATTTCCAATCCATTAACCGGTGTTGCAAATATCATGGGAAATCCTTGCAAGGTACTGTCAAAGCACACTTGACCAGAGCAATGGCCTCCTGGGGCTTTCTTCAGGAGTTTGGACACTTCCACTATACTTGAAGCAGCCACTTGGTCTTCTGTGCATACTTTCACGAAACATTACAAGTTAGACCACATCTCCAGGGCTATCCTCAATGGATTTCTGGAGATTTCTACTAGGCCGCCTCCCCCTTCCTCGCTGTAGGTGTTGGCACTCACCCATATCTACAGAATACTGCAACTTGGGAAGAGAAGGGCATAGAAAAGTTGTGTAAAAATCTTACATAGCCATAGATGTCCTTATCTTCCATGTTACAGTATTCCTTCCCACCCACCAATCCCTGCTGGTGTATGGTAATTCCATTTCTGGTTGGCATAAGACTGGCATTACCATTCGAAGGGCGTGTTCTGACTGGGACACTCAGCTCTGAGGGCTGGTGCATGCAGATGTCACTCTTATGGCCAGTGCTCTTTTAGCCATGTCAGACATCCCACACAACATACAGTGACTGAAATCTTTTGTATACTGGTTGGGTGTTTGGGTAGCAAGAGGAGAAAACCCATATGTGCAGAACACTGCAACATGGAAGACAAAGGACATGTGTGGTTATGGTAAGGTTTTATGCAATTTTACCATCTTGCCACACAACAATGTGAAAAGCAGTAGACGTTTGACTTAATCACTCATGTAAAGTTTTACTGGTGAAATTACTTATGATCCATTGGTCCATAAACAGATGTGAATACTACGTAGCTTTATCATTTGCATTTAATCATTGTGTTTGATAACTTGGTGTTGTCCAAGTCTTGTTTACATTACCATTGTATAGTATAGGGTATTTGACAAATTCATAGACCTTCATGTTAACCTGTTTTTTTTCTTGTATTTTATCAGGCTGTAGAAGATGTCAAGAAAGGTTATATAAAAGCAGAAGAGAAGTCTTACCAGCTACAAAAATTGGCTGAGCAGAAAAAGATGGTCATGGTAATTACTTATAATCTTCTGTACTCCTTCCATCCCAGATTTTGCTAACTATATCAGGGGGG